>NW_026718409.1:0-21758 GCF_029784015.1 Lycium ferocissimum | reverse complement strand
GGGGCTGCCCCCCCAAAAGCCCCCTTTTTTTTTTTTTTTCTTATCTTTTTTTGAATTTTCTAGGACTTAGAATGATGAAGTGTGGTCTCCTTAGTCATCACACACACACACACATATATATATAGATGGGGCACATGGCCGGTCATGTGCCCCTCTTTTCCCTTTTTTTTTTTTAAATTTTTCCTTCACTCCAAATTTTCTCCAAGTTTCATGAAATTTCCAAAAGATGAATATGATGAAAATGACTTAACAAGTCATATAACTCCACACATTTTAATCTTCCATGTAGCCATGGCCCACACTACATGTGGCCTTATTTTTCATGAACTACTAATTTTCCAAAATTCCACTTCTAACCCCAAATTTTTATTAATATTTCCATCCCATAAAATCATAAAACACTTATGTCTTACAACAAAGTCGGAAAATAACCTCGTCCCTAATTTATCACAAACAACTTAAAAATTTTCCGACGTACAAAATGCGAGATGTAACACCTTTCTTTCTTCGCTCGAGGACGAGCGACGGTTCAATTGGTATATGATGTAACGATTCATTTGGTCATTATAGTCTTTTAGGGATTGTCACCATTCCTGAGCATTGATTAGCTCACTTTTGACCTGAGTGGACCGTTGACATGCTTCCCGAGGTGTCTAGATCGGATTCGGGTAACTTTTGTGAAAACATAGGCTTAAAGTGAAAATGGTTGACCCAAAGTTGACTTTTGGGAAAATGAACTTTTTTTCTAAATTTCGTCAATTCCGAAAGGTTCGGATGGTCGTTTAGAACTTGTGTGTGTGTTTGGTTAAGTTCCCAATGCACTCGGATGCATTTCAGAACTTGAGTTGGGAAATTGGAATTAAGGCGTAACGAGATCTCCGTTGGGAATTCCGAGGCCACGGACGCATTCGTAGCGCATTTTTATGTGAGACTAGATGTTTGGTATGTGAGCAGATGGCCTCAGGAATTAGTCGGAAAATCGGATCGAAAGATGAAACTTGGGTTAAGTTTTTGGTGTCTGGTGCTTGCTTTAGCGCACCGACTGCAGCTAGCCGCACCGCTGGAGTTGCAGAGCCACTGCCGCTGAAGCGGTCAATCACTTTTAGTCATTATCGGCTGAAGGGGGCGGTGGATCGGCACAAGGCCACCGGCCAAGGAAACCCGGTACCGCTAAAGCGGGTGACGGCGATTAGTGATATTAATAAAGTGTTAAAAAGCTCTTAGACCCTCGTTATATCTCATTTCAATATTTGAGCTTCAAAAATCGTTCTTAGGGATATTTGGAGGAGAATCTTGGAGTTAAACCTTGCCCGTTTCTTCATTCATCCTTTAATCCATTATCATGTTAGATTCACTTTTTCCCTTAATAAACCCATGGTGATGGGAGTTCAAAGAGGGTTTTGGAAGAACATTTTCCCTAGGATTATTAATGATAAATTGGTGATGTTTATGTTAGTTATTGACTAATCTAAGCTTATTGAGCATGTATCTTCTACTTTTAGTGTTGAATTTCGGATTTGGAGACTTAGGGTTTATACCCAATTTGGGGGTTTTGCTTGAAATCAGAAATTAGGCCAACCCATGAGTTAAATCAATAATTAGTGGTTAAGTTATGATTACGTAGTACTTAATTTGGTATTTTGTCCGAATTTCCCGTTTTGCCTCAGGCCCGTTTCCCTAATTCCTAGGGTTAGAATTGACCTAATTGAAATAATAGCAATATTAGTATTATTCTTCATGATTTCTAATATAAAATTTGATTATGCTTAGACTACTTTGGTTCCGAAGTTCAGCGGAAGGGCAAGGCAAAGGAGGTGAGTTGGTGTTGGGGTTCGGCAATCCAGGTATGTTATGGTTTACCTTTGGTGAGACTTCGTATAGTGTAGCGCATATTTAGATTATAATGTCGGAGACAGCATGTGAACATTCGAGTATGAAGTTGGGTTGGATATTGCCTTAGGTTGGACCCTGTTATGTGTTGGGACTAGCCACCCCGTTATGTGTGCTTTAATTGTTCTATTGTGCTGGTTTGATGCCATGTGTAGTTGGTGGATATTGAATTCTGTTTTATTCATCTTGATTTGGATATATCATTGGCATACCCATTATTGGTATTGTGATATTGATATATTGTTGGCATACCTACTGTTGGTATTGTGATATGATACATTGTTGGCGTTCCCCATTGTGGGTACTTGTGATAGTGAACTTGGTTGTTGATGTTGATACACGCATTGCACGCATTCTCTCATATTCATGATGCATGACCGATACCCGATGATGATCCAGTATCGTTGATTGAGCGAAACTGATATTTTGATAAACTCTTTTACTTAAGTGATTGTGAAAAGGCCGATGTCCGAAGATCAATTCCGGAATCGTTGATTGTATGAAATTGATATTGATAAACTCTTTTACTTGAGTGATTGTGAGAAAGCCGATGTCCGAGGTTCAATTCCGGAATTGTTGATTATGTGAAACTGATATTTGACAGACACTTTTACTGGAGTGATTGTGAGATGGCCGATGACCGATGATCTATTCTAGCGTCGTTGGTGCATGGCCTATTCCGATGATATCCGAAAATCATTGTTAGTGCATGGACTCCGCGGGTCCCCCAGGGTGATGCCGGTGAGACTCCCCCCGTGCGCAAAGATCCGGGGTCTCGTCTATCTATTGGGCAAAGATCCGGGACAGGTGGCACTTAGACTTTCGCGAGTCACGCTGGGTTGTGCTACCGAGACGTCGATATTTTCGTCCGGAGTACATGCGTACACCTCATTTGCGTGGCATTGCATTGCATTCATACCATTATTGCGCTGCATTGCATTATGATTTGATTGAGATGTTTGATGATTGGATTGTGTTCATTAGATTGGATCGGATATACT
Source organism: Lycium ferocissimum (assembly GCF_029784015.1). NCBI lineage: Eukaryota > Viridiplantae > Streptophyta > Magnoliopsida > Solanales > Solanaceae > Lycium > Lycium ferocissimum. Next base: position 18,867 of record NW_026718409.1, on the reverse strand, counting down.
TAGACTTGACATATTCGGGTATAGATGCTTTACATAGGTGATGACGGATACTCGATTGCGATTATATTGTCTCATGCTTGGTTGGTTTATTTGCTTATCTGCTTTATTATCTGAATTGTGTTAATTATGCTTAGTCAGCCGATGATGCCTACTAGTACTGTTGTTTGTACTGACCTGCACTTGCTGCATTATTTTATGAATGCAGAATACCAGGTCGGATCCACTTCTGTGACCCGTGACTGATCGACACTTCAGCTTTCTCTCGAGATTCCAGGGTGAGCATGGCGTCCGCTGACCTTGAAGACTTTCCTATCATATGTCCTATATTTCATAGACATAGACATTTATGCATTAGTATTCCAGATTGTATTATTCTCCCTAGAGGCTCTTGTATTATTCAAACTAGACCCTAGGGGTGTTTATTGTTTTCCGCACTTTCTACTACCTATATATATATATATATATATATATATATATATATATATATATATATATATCGTGAGACATATGTATGTGTTCTATTCCATTGTTTTAAATTCATTCTTCGTGTATTTATTCGTTGTTGGGTTGAGGGTTCGCTTACCGAGGTGGGAAGGTATGTGCCCACACGGCCTAAGGAAAATGGGTCGTGACACCTTCCCTTTCTTCCTATTTATTCATTTATTTATGTTTTATCTTATGTATAATTTGTTGTATTTCGTATTTAAAAAAAAATGTAAAAAACTCATAAATATATTTTCAAACATTATGGTTTGAACTAATCATCTTAGGACAGCAATACTTATGCCGTTTAGTTCGACTTTAGGTCCCCAAAGGATTTTTCAAAACCCGAATTTAGCATAACGACTTTTGTCAAAATTAAATGGATAACCAGCAAAACTACTTTGGCACGAGTTAAGTTAACAGAAATAAGAAGAATTTCAAAGTCACAAACGCTACAACGTTATTTTTTAGCAAAAGCGAACCAGTTTTTAAACCAACGGACACATTCTTTATAAAATTAAACTAAGGTTTTTTTCACATCCAAACCAAGACTAAGGATAAATTTTTTGGGCCAGGCCCAAATAACAAAATTTAGCAAAGTTTTGGGCCGAAAGTCTCGCTAATCATCTTTTTTTCAGAAAATGATTAAAACCCAAAAAACAAGCCAAGTCCCACAAAAAATAAAAAGAATTTTTTTCGGGTTGAAGCCCACTAAGTTTATGACACTGAGCTTTTTTAAACAAAGATTTCGGACATGAGCTTTCTTTGGACTGTTACACCCCGCACTTTCAGAGCATGATCATGCCACGTACATCACCGTAGTAATGGAGTATCGGAGACGTCCCATGATGTTTTGGAAGGTACAAGCCATGGGAAGTATGTAACAATGAAGTAAAGGATGAATTACGATCTCGTAAGTCGTAATTGGGAAAGACTATATTGAAACACAAGAACATGGCCATTATCAAGTATAATAAATGATAAATATCATGCAGGGGGGGTAGTACGACTTTGGAGAAAGGATAGGTAAAGTTTCGTATGAAAATTTTGGTTTAAAATTAAGGGACGAATATCTCTTAGCATATGAAGTGTTTTGGAGTGAAACAAAAGCCTAAAATGAAGCTCATCGAGTCTAGTTTCCAACGCAATAAACCGCTCGTCGATAGAACATCGGAGTAGAGAATTATGGACGTTACAAGTTTAGCTGACAGAGCAGAAACGCGTGCTACAAGAACCGACCCTTTCTACGGTCTTTGCTACGGTAAAATGCTACGGTGAACCCGACCCGAATTTGACCCTTATAAAGGGTAAGAACCCTCTTTTTTCACCGATTTGCCCAGAAAATTCTATTTTGAAGAGGGAGTGAGGGAATCAAAAAGTAAGCAATTTTCAAGTGACGGAGTATTACTCGAAGCTCGAATAAATGCATAGATGTGATTCTAGTACGGTTTTGCGGCGGATTCAAGGTGGATAGTGAAGATATCGTTGTTTTAACAAAAAATAAGGTATGAATCTCTTCTTATTTGTCACGACCCAACCCCGTAGGCCGTGACTTGTGCCCGATCTGGGCACCCAAACGCATCTATCGAACGCTATCTCAAATTATATCAAACACACCCAAGTATCCAACCGGAGCCGACAAGGCTATGTTTCAAATTTGGATGATTTCCAGAAAAATTTCGGCAGAGTTTTCTTTGTTTTACGGACTACCCAGAATAACCCTGCACACAGGAAATACCAACAAAGGCCACACAGGGCCAACAACACAACGTATTTACATATGCGGACCGGCCGCCGCGGCGAATGGAATCGCCCAAACACAACATATACATACGCATCTGTACAGCATGACCCTAACCCACAAACATGTCCACGGACTCCCAAACGTACGTACGTAATCATATGACGGGACGTGGCCCCGCCGTACCCCCCGGACAAATACATACATATACAACGAGAAAGTGTATATACCAAAATATATGAGCTCCGGGGGAAGAAGGAGCACTCCCCGGAAGGCGAACGGATGGCCTAGACAATTGGATCTTCAAACTGAGCGGCGGTACCTGCGGGCATGAAACGCAGCCCCCGAAGAAAGGGGGGTCGGAATATGTACGAGTATGTAAAGCACGAGCACGGTAAATAGGATCACAACCAAACTAGACCGTATCGAAATAAATCTAGAACTTAGAACTCACAATTTACCCGTGAATCGTATATCATGTATATCCGTATCATATCATCAAGTCATTATGCACATATAACGTAACGGCCCTCCGGGAGGGACTCGGTAATAAAGTCATGTAAACATCATGTATAGTAATCATGTAAGCATGTAATCATATGCATATGCCGTACCGGCCCTCTAGTGAGGGACTCGGTGAGTAGGATTATCAAATGCCATCCGGCCGCCATCCCCATATCATCACATCATCATATCATCATATATATATATATATATATATATATAGTGTACCCGGTCCCTAGTGAGGGACTCGGTGAATAATGCAATGAGACTGTGCACGATTACATACCCGGCCCGGGACTCGGTGAAAGACGTATTAAGCTTGCACGAGCAGAGTAGTGAGAATACCATAAGCAATATAAAGCATACAACCATCTTACCGTGACTCGAAGGCGTAATACAGATGACAGATCTTATAGCGGACCTTTAATAATAGTCAGAGCATAAGTCTTTCGGATGTCGAAATGTTTCATATCAGAATAATCTTTACGGAGTAATTGCAAATTCCAAAGTAGATCATAGGACTCGAATAAATAAATATAATAGTTATTCTGTAGAAATTAGAAAGGTAGTTAAACTTCCCTTAGTCTTTATTTTCAAGTAATTCAAGCGGAATAATAGGGAAAAATCGGGACAAAGTGGCCCGCCTCGGACAATTGAGGTGGCGTATGCAAATTACACATGTCAAACTTCATAACGTCATTTATGAGTATTTGAAGACAATCGGATTTCATTTGCACAAGTTTTAGAGGATAAAACAATTTTTCTAACTATTTGCACAACAAACCATTCAATTCTCTTGAATGAAAGTGGGGCATTTCTAGACGTAGATTCCGAGGAGTGGAGTTGTCCCCAAGGTCCAATTTCAAGCCTAGTACATCTAAGACATGCCAAGAGAAGAAATGGGAGAGCTTTACATACCTTTTATGCCCTTTACGCCTCTCCAAATTCACTTCCCGTTTCGCCAAAAATCTGCAAATGGTCACATTGACCAGTTACTATTCATGAGACTTACAATTCCAAACTTAACCAATATTGTTCTATAAGAATTTGGGCAGCACCTCCCCTATACATATAACATCCCCGAGATTCAACTCGGCTCAAAATACCAACAACCAACCCAATGGCGATTCCAACAACATCAACGAGCACTACAGTCACGTTTCAACATAAATAGTTCTTTCTACATGACTCCTACAACATACATAGTATCCAACAACATTCATAATATACTCGTTTCAACCATTACGTTCAAACTAATATCAACGTTTGCATATTCGATTACCAATCCAAACCCATTCAAGCCATATACAAGATCACTTTAAGCAATCCATACAATATTTCCAACAACCCAAATATTATTCCATCTTACCCGAAATTGTCTCCAAACCCGATAACGACACTAAATACATTCTTTCCTTCCAAATTCATAATTCACAACATTAATCTACACCCTAGCAATGCAATATTTATAAATGTAAAAATTACATAAAATTCACATAAATTCTCAAGTCATCCCATAATCAACATAACATCATTCTAAGTCATCCAACTTGCATTTTTTTCATATAAAATCCATAACGACGACACGAAAACACTAACGACGATTTGTTCATTCAAGACTACACAAAGGGGGCCATTCCTACCAACACCCAATACATACACAAAAATGATTTTTCAATCTTTTCTTCACTCCACAACCATCAAAACATGCTAACTAACATTAATTCATCATTTATACTTCAATACACTTACACATGGCCAAGACTACTATGCACGGCCAACTTCAACTTTTGCTCCCAACATGAATCTCTTCCATTTTAGCATACAACAACACATATACACCATCTATAACACAAGAAAATAAGATTAAAGCTCACCTTTCTTCTTTACTCCTTAACTTGACCAAAGTTGGTCGTTAGAGAAAACGAACGGATTATTCTCCAAAACAACAACGCCACGTTATTTAGCACCCTTGGATTAGCAACTTTGCTTGAAGAGATAATTTTTTTTGATGGCCAAATCTTGGTCCTCCTTTTTCTCCCTTGTGGCCGTGGCTCTCCTTCTTCTTTCTTCTTGAATTTTCTTTAAGTTTCTTGAAAATTCTCCAAGTGTATAATGACTTCTAAGATGACTAAGTCATCTTATATAATTCACACATGTTCCATGTGGCCATGGCCCACCATGAGGTGGCCGGCCACCTTGCCTCTATATATATTTTTTTTTTTTGACTTTTCAAACTTTCCCAAAATAGCTCACTTACTAATTATGGAAAATTCCTCCAAGTGTTTTTCTTAACATTTCCAAGACATTAAAATCATACACAATTTAAGCCTTTAAAACAAACGGAAGTCTCTCGGGATTGCCTTGTCCTTAACTTCTCATAATCTACACAAGTTGTCCCGTTGTTCAAAATACGGGATATAACATTATTAATATTACTTTTGGTTTATTTACGAAGATAGAGTGATGAAATGGTTGTATAATAAAGTTGTTGGTTGAGAAATTGGACAAACATCGCGTGGGATGTTTTATGGAATATTTTGGTATTGATGATAATGTTGTTGATGTTGGTGTTGTTGTAGTTGTTGTTTTGTTGGCATTGTGATTTCGGGCTAGGCATATAAACAGGGGAGGTGTTGTCCAAATTTCGGCAGATTATAAATGGATTTATTTGAAGGACTAAGACAAGAGTATAACAATGAGTCTAACGATTGTGTGAATCTTCTTAAATGTAGACTTGCGAGCTCGGACGAATAAGTCTAGATAATTGGAGGCTGAACAGGTATATTAAGGCTAGTCCCTTTCTTCTAAAGGCATGATTCCTTTCTTATGAATCCAATAGGTGTTTTTTAAATGTCCCATGATCCCTTTATGTGAATCCATAAATGTTTTCCAAGAATATTCTTATTCTCAAAAGCTAGAAATTCATGATTCATAGAGTTCATGATTCAAAGGCATGACTTATTTCTTGATAATCCATAAATGTTTTCCAAAATGTCCCTATTTTCCGAGTCAAAGACTTATGATTCTATAAGCTTTTATGACAACAACAACAACGGACATATTTTTACAATGTTAATGACGATGCTAAAGATGAGAATGTTTCTATGATGATTACGATTTATGATGATGATTTCATGTTTAAAAGTCTGAAGCTTATAATTTCAATGTGAATATAAGAATCTTTGAGTTATTTTCGTGATTTTCTTTATTTTTATTCATTGTTGTTGATCTCACCTTATAATAATTATTCCTTCAAGGTGAGACAAAGCGACGATGATTATTCCATAATATAATCGGAGGTTACCGACCTTACGTCACTCCGATGTATTTATAGCTTTTATTTGGCTCTCATGCATGCTTTATATATATATATATATATGTATTTTACTACACCGAGCCGCGCTATAGTCGGCCGGATACGGCACCTATTGTGCAACCATTGATCAGTTGGTATTACACACCGAGTCCCGAAAGGGCCGGGTACGTTACACACCGAGTCCTGAAAAGGCCGAGTACATTATGATGATGATATTATATATATGTATGTAAGAAAAAGTTTTTTTAAAAAAAGCTGAGCATGCATGACATCCGCCTTATGAGGCATCTAGATGTACAGGTTGTCTCTCTTATTCCATGTTACCTTCCATATCTATATTATGTTGTTATTCATGCCTTGCATACTCGGTATTTTTTGTGCCGACGTTCCTTCTTGTGGGCGCCGCGCTCATGCCCGTAGGTAGGTGGAGATGAATCGGACCGTAGGTGTTCTATCACGGATTCTCACGAGCACTCCACTTACTTCGGAGTCGTAGACTATTTGGTATTGTCCTTATGATCATCGTATTCTATGTGAGGCTCGTAGATGTGTGTGTACGAAGCTAGATGTTTTATAACCCCACCGGTTCATATTGTAGTATCATATTTTGGTGGCCTTGTCGGCCTTATTTTGAGCTCTTGATACTTTACTGTTAGCCTTGTCGGCTTTATGATATACGTTATGTTGTGGCGACCTTGTCGGTCCGCATATGAATATATGTGCTGAATGATCGGATATTTCTATGTTGAGCCTTTTCTACGTGCAGGTGTTCTTTGAGTTATGGTTTATAATGTTCAAAGTAATGGATAAGTCAGGTGATTCCCAGCCTACGGGTCGGAGCCCGTCATACTCCTGATAGGGGTGTGACATGGACCGACCCCCAAAACTGGAAGGAACTTCTTTCAAAAGACCAGTTACAATTTTGGGCTATAAAGCTAAATCCGAGACCAATTTATAGATTAATAATAATAAAGGATGTACATTTTATAAGTGTGTTTTAAACAAAAAAATGTCTGTATACGCAAGTTTAAAGGATGAGGTGTTCTAACGTGATATATGGTTGATCCGAAACTAATTATGAGGATCCAGCATGAATAGAAGAAAATGGGTATATCTATTCAAACTAAGGCCTTTTATAAAATAAAATATACTATCCTTATATGTAAAACGAAGCATTTCTTATCCGGATGTTACAAAACCGAAACTTAAATACCCTATATATAAAGGGAATATATTCAAATTCTTCCGAAAAAAAATGATATGCAAATGACAAGATTTTTTGTGGGAATAAACACCAAGTTAACAGTTCATAGAAATACTCATATATTGGAATTCGAAGGTCAACCGTATAGTACGGATCGTTAATACTAAGGTGCCTAACACCTGGGATCACCAGAACCCTTACCTAGAACTTTGGATTAAGAAGGATTTTATCACGATGTAAGAATAAACCCTTCAAAACTAGTTTTCCTAATTTCTGAAAAATTAGGTGGCAACTCTTTTAAAACAATGTCCGAAAGAGCACCAACGAATTCGAAGTAGCTTTCCGAACGCTAACCCCACCCGCGAAATGCGAACTATTACAACCACAATAAATATTCATAATCTCAAGTTACAGCCTAGGTGAAAGTCTCTATTCCTCGAGTCCATAGAGTTATGAGTAACGCCTTACAAGCAAAAAGCACTCAAGAATCATCAACGAGAAATACAGGGAAATGTGCCATAAAATGATAAGAAATGCAATGCAAGTGAATGATATGCAATGCAATGGCTAACATCACAACCCCTACACACATGCTATGGACGGAAATCCTCCACGTCTCAAAAGTCATGACCCACTTAGGGACCCGCGAAGTCCCATGTACTGACCACTCCCCACACAAACTTCGAGATGACTTTCTTGTCAAAGTGCCACACTTTTCCTTTACTATTACCATAAACCTTTCATTATTAGAACCGTATCATTTTCTCTATTGTATCATCGGAACCAAGCCCAGTAACCACGAGAGGTGCAATATGAGATGCGTAACGGTTCGGATTTTACGTGGGTGCATAAAAGCTACTACGAACTTGTGGTGCTCTTTCGAACTTGTTTTGAAAAAGAATCGCCACCTAATTTTTAGCAAAAATGGAAAACCAGTGGTGAAGGGTTTATTCAAATACAGAGAAAAATCCTTCGTAATTCAGAGTTCTAGGTAAGGGTTCTGGTGAAAAATCGAGTCGAACTAGGTTCTGGGTTTATTCAAATACAGTGAAAAATCCTTCGTAATCAGTTTAATATTAAAGCGTAGCAGCTGCATATTTTCAGCGAAGCAACAACAGCCCATCAAATACCTTTCTTGACAAGGCAGTGACTTGGTCATAAACAGGCAGTATCTATTTTTTTCCAAACTTGAAGTGCCTTAAATCAGCAAACATTACAACACCAGTAGTAGCAACAAATAGCCATAGCATGTTCCAACAGGATGACAATATTTCAGGAATGCAATAGATCATCGACAAAATAATGCAGTAACTATTCGCCGTGAAGTATCTCATGAATTCAACTCATTTAACCCTTTAAGGTGCAGCAGTAGTTCATCAGATAGCAGCTCAAGTGCAACGTCTATTTGCCACATATCGCAGCAGCACTTCAGCTCAAAATGAAGCACCTGCTTGCCTTGAAATTCCTTAGCAATTCGGCTCAGGATGCGGCATTTGCTTTCCTTGAAGTGCAGCTACAACTTAGCTTAAGACGCAACCACTATTTAACATTAATTTTGCAACAACACAGAGCCAAAACCAGCAATTATTTGCCTTCACCATTGTCTCAAAATGCCACATATTTCAGCTCAAAACTGCAGTAACATTTCAGTCAAGATACATTCAGTGAAACACTCCAAACAAGAGGTATAAATGACCAAGATTTCAGCAGCTGTTTACAGCAAACATAACAGCCAAGTAGCAGCTCAAGAGTGCAGCAATTTGGACTCAAAGATGGCATCTTTCAGTCTCAAAATGCAGCATTTAACTTAGTGGCATAACTCAACTCAAAGTAATTAGTATTGATTAACATTCAGGCCATAAATTGCAGCAACAATATGCCCTCGAAGGGCAGCATTAATTGGCAGGAAAGCAACACTAATAGGATATAATAAACATAGGAGGAACTAGTTCGCATCAAGTATAGTATCTGTTTCTTTCTTTTTTTAATAAAGAAGCAGCTAATGCTCCCAAAGTGAAGCACTTTAAGAACCTTTAAAGTGCAGCAAATTCAGAAAAAATACCATAGCAGCAAGTAAAAATAAGAAACAAACAACTTATCCCAAAATGGTACCATGGAGATTCAACAGTTTGGAAAACATAAAGATAATGCATTGTAGAAGTGGTAGCTCAAAGGACGTAGCAAAAACTTAGCTCAAAGCACAGCAAAGACTCAGCTCAAAACACAGCAACACATGCCCATCATAGTAATCAAAATGAGTATTGAATTGCAGCAGAGAGTTCAGAGCAAATAAGCATCAAAATATTGCTACCAGCCCCTCTTAAATGCAGCGGGATTAGTCTCGAAATGCAGCAAGCAGGCCAGCAACCAGGACATCAAAATGTGTAGCAGTACACACCAAGTGCGCAGCAGTTCATAATGCACCTCAAGGACATTTTGGGATTTGAAATTCCCCTGTTCATGCAAAGAAACAAAGGTGAAGAAGTTAGAGATTTTCTACTTCTTAATAGTTAAAGAAAACATACGAGCAGGTCCATAGTCATGTTATCATTCAAACATACATTATCAAGACCAAAACTGAACTTTAAAACCAGTACTTGAAACAAGGAGGAAGCTAAATAAGATCTGATTGTTAGCTATCATATTACTAGTAATTACATACCAATTCTAGGCTTATGGGGAAATTAATCCAGAAATAAAGGGGAGCAATCCTATTTTAGCAAAATATAGCCAATGCCTAGAATAAACCAGGTAAGTCCTCTTTTGTTCTGTTACAAGTCTCAAAAAAAAAAAAAAAAAAAGTCCTCTTTTGTTAGAGCTTCAGCACACAAAGAAGAATCGAGGCAGATTTAAGAGTGTTTAAACACATTCAAGCAACCTTTTCCTTGACCAAATACTTCTGGTAAAGTTGAGAATATTAATAGTGTCAAACTTATTCATTTTTTATTAAAAATAGTAAGGGAAAAAAAAGGAGATTGCCTTATCCATTTGTGAACAAACCGTGATATAATGATTGCTAAAGATGAGTTTTAAATTGAAATCATCTCAGCTATGCAAAGCCAGAGTCTACAACTATTTAAATTAATCATTTTAAATATTGAACAGTTTACAAACCAACTTGTCATATATGGAAAACAACAGAACCATGGAGCATGTGAATATGTATTTAGCAAAAAAATTAGAAGGAGAGCCTTCTAGTTTAGGCAAAACTTCCAGCCCCTAATTTAAGGAGCCAATACTTTGAATGGGGATAAAAACCTGAAGAGATCACACTAACCATCATTTTGTTTCCCTAAAATAGAATAGTAAAAAAAAAAAAAAAAGATTTACACAGATTTGAGGGACTATTTGAACTCCATAACATTCAGGAATATCTCCAACAGTCATTAAGTTCTAGATAGCACCTAGTCCCACAAGGAAAACTAGACTTGAACAGTCTTAACCAACTGATTATGTTTTAAAATAGCACTTGCATACTAGCAGCATAAAGAGGAACCAACATATAGAAACAGATATGCCAAAATCATATCTCAAAATCATGTTCTCAATTAGCTATCCATAAGGTTCAAACTAGGATAGACTTGGAAATCAGTTGTTCTTCTAATTAGAAATAGTTTGAAAGGGCAGCCCATATGTGTTAACAAATTTAACTCACTAATCCAATTTTAGTCCAACCAAAGCGTTGACAATAGTGGGAAATAAGGCATCAGATTTTTCTTCAAAAGATTCCTCTCAAACTTTATCAAGTGGCTTTTTAAAAGAAACAACTTACTTGAAACATTTTTTTTTTCACTCTAATCTTGAACTGAGGAAAACAGGCCTGATTCTTATTTAAAGTTTTTAGACTTAGTCAGTAGCTATCCATACCCTTAATAACTTGGAGACACAGTTTGCCATGCGTTTTCTTTGAAGAACAAACAAATTGGGTTAACCTCAAACATACATTGGGTTTCAAAGTTTGGCATGACAAAACCTCAAAGGTTACGACAAGTTAAATCTTATTTTTACGCAATGATTTAAAGTTACTGGAAACACTTAGCATACAAGAGGGAGCTTAGACTATACTACCATCTGTAAGCAAGAGAAGAATTTTTGCTTGTTAATATGTTCACCTATTATTTATTAAGGGGAACTAAACCAGGACTTATGTTAACAGCACAAGTAATTTAAGACATAATCTCTACTTCAGGAAAAGAAATCAAAGCTGAACTAATGGCCAGTTCATAGTAACAATAAATAAATAATTCTAATCAAGGGATACTTAACATATGAGAGGGTGAAGAATTTAAACAACCATTAGATTCTCCTATCTTTCATAACAATTTAAATAACATTTAGTTCTATTCTCAAGAAAAACAACAAAGAATGTCGTTCACATCATTAGTGACACAAGTAGAGACCTTTTTTCACAATCTCCAATACCAGCCAAACTCAACTGGAAACATTTTGAAGTCCCTACTTTTCACTAAAAAAAGGAACCGGAATTAAGCAAATAAGGGCAAAGGGCCAACTTTTGAACTATAGCTACATGATGTCCAGAATTCAAGCACATAAGAAATCCATACAATTAACAGTCTAATTAATTCTGAATTTAAGTGCAGAAAACTAAATACATAAGCTAACCTATCAAACTGAAATTAGAAACAAAGAGTAAAATACAGAATTTTAAAGAGGGAATTACCTTTTTGACGAGCAGCAACGAGGGCGACGAGAGTTGTGTCGATGGCCTTTTACCAACGAAGACCAACTAACTTGAAACAGATTCTAAATTTTAGACTTAATCCGATAACTCAAGAAAACTCAGACTTACAAGAATTTTTTTTATTTGAAATTGGGTAGACTAAATATTTTCAGATTGTGGGGGTGTCAAAAAAACCATCTTTGAGTATGAAGAGAATGGTTCTATTTATAGAACCACAAAAGTCCCAATTTTTTGAGTTCAACCGGTGTGGGACAATTTCAAAACATTGAAAATCCTTGATGTCGGATTTGAAATCCAAAACTTGTACTTGAATCCTGAGAGAAAAAAGAAAAAACAAAGGGAGAAAGGGACTTCACCAAATTGGGACCATTGGGAGACTCAGAAATTGACAAACTCCATTAGATGACCTTGCCTGAAATGATGAGGCAAGGACTGAAAGAGGCAAGACGCGTGAGAATCATAACCAAAAATGGAAATTGCCAGGTATGTTTTTGATGGGTTGTGTACTTGTGTACGTTGAAAGGGGAAAACGTAAGGGTTTGTTTGGTTCTGTATATTTGAGAACCAAACGAGGAAAGAGGATTTTGGGGGTTTAATGTTGAAGTGGGCCGAGTCATCTCTTGTTGGGTTGAGGGTTGATGAAACTTCATTTTTTGCGCGGAGTGCCCTTTGTTTGTTAGTGCTTTAAATTTCGCTCATATTTGAAATCTTTAAAATTCTTGCTTCGCTAACACCCATAGGTTCGGGTTCGAATCTACGATCGAAAATTTTAAAAAAAATTCGCAAGGAGTTTAAATTTCGCTATCTTGGACTAGATACTTTTGTTAAGAATTACCAAGGTTATCGCGACTCAAAGATACTTATGCCTTGTGGGCGGACTTGGCATAAGTATCTCTTAGGGTCAGATAACTTTGATAATTCCTTCACAAAGTTATCTTAGTCAGAAGATAAAAGTTTGCCCATTAAAAGTATGCCCCCATGAGCATAACTTTGTGAAGGAATTATCAAAGTTATGCGTTTACCCGATACCGATGCCTTATGAAGCGTACTTAGCATACATGTCTGCGATCCAAGATAACTTTAATAATTCCTTCACAAAGTTATCACAGATTAAAAGTTTGCATAAAGTTTAAAAGATGCCTACCACCCGCATAACTTCGTAGCACAGCGAATTATCAAAGTTATAAGCGGACCCGCATACTTACGTTGTGCGCCCATAAGGCACGAGTATGCCAGTCGATAAAATGTGTAATTCCTTAACAACAGTATCTTGTTAGGCGGCATAAATAAATTTAAACCGCTTCGTTAATTTTTTTTTTTAAAATTTTAATCATGCGTGGTTCGAACCCTAACCTATTAAAAGGGCAAAATTTAAACATTTCAAATATGAGGGGCAAAATTTAAAGACCACCCCAAAAGAAGGGCAATTCTGAGAATTGCCCATGAAACTTTTGGGCTGATTTGGGAGTTGAGAAAATGGCCAGCATTTAAATTTGAAATGTAACCTCTTTAAAGCAATTTGAAATCAAATCATTTCAAGTAGAGCCATTCTTTTAAAATCAAACTAATTTGAGATGAATTAATAATTTAATTAATTAGTTAAGCTTCTTGACTGAACAAAATAAAGATAACTATTTTGCAAAATTGATTAATCATGGTAATCAAGTTATAAATGAGTTTAAGTTGAATTTTAGGAGGGCCAAAATTGGGTGTCAACAGCTGCCCCTTCATTGTCCGGGGACGGCGGAGCCGTCCTTGGCAACGAAATTTGACAAATCCGATTTTTTGTCCTACCAAATCGACTCATCTCTTAAAGCAGAAAGCGCATGCAGTTTGAAAATTATGGCCGAACCACGCATTGGGTTTCCTACATATCTCAGGCTATATGAGAATTCAGGCCACTTGTAGTTCGACTCGATTTTTTTTTTTTTTTTTGAAAAAGTTTCAAAATTGCCCAGTGTCGAATTTATGAGACTGAGAAGTTGGGACATGATTTGGGGAGAGTTTGGATTACGGCCGAGCTCTGGTATTGAGTTCGCCTGCATATCCCCATCCCTGAGAATCAGGCCGTATGTAGTTCGACTCGATCGGTAGAAAAGGATATTCCTTATGCGGAAGTAACCTTTGGTTTGAGATAGATGACTACAAACTTCTGAGTACGGAAAAGAGGCTTGCGACTTCTTAGCTATGGATATTGCATGCTTCACACTCCTAATTAAGTCTTTGCACGGACATAATTTCATATACCTTAAGTATGTTGTCATCTAGATTTGCAAAGAAAAATGGTGATGCCCCAGTGTAGGTTTGGAGATTACACTGAATGCGAAACTCGAAGGTAATGACTCTTGTGCTATTGGTAGAGTGGTTTTGACACGGTTACCTACATGCCTTCTACAGGGTGTAGTTTGATATTGGTGAAAGGTGTCCATCAACTCTCGTCCGAAGAGTCTGCTCCTCTCTTCTGGAATGTGTCCTGGTTCGCTGCTAAGAAAAATGTTCCATGTTTCTCTGTATTCACCTCTTGGTGGTTTGAAAAGTGGCATCTTCGTGAAGCTCTGGCACTGTCATCTTGATGGGTTTTCGAAAAGCTCACCTCTTGGTGGTTTGAAGTTACTACAAAATCTTAAATAAACTTATCAGTAGAAAAATGCAACGTAGTAGTTGCAAAGTCTTAAAGATGGACAACCCAAATTTAAAAGGAGCAATAATTTAAAGAACTGTTTTATCATCATTGGGTAGCATCTCACTTCGGTGGCTAGAGTCCCATTTGCTGGTTAGCATTTCACCTCGGTGATTAGCGTTCTATTTTGTTGGTTAGTGTCTCACAATAGTGACTAACATCCCGCGTTACCGGGTAGCATTTCACTTTAGCGATTAGCATCCCATTTATCAGTTAGCATCTTACTATAGTGACTAGCATTCCGTGTTACTGGGTGGCATTTCACTTTAGTGATTAGCGTCCCATTTATCGGTTAAATACCAAAAGTAAATGCTCGAGAAGACAAAAATAAGTCACCCCCTTGGATGATCTAAAGATGATGAACAGGTTCCTTAGTGTGGTCCATGTCATGAATTGCCTATGTTGCTTCCAACTGCTGGCTAACGACCTGGTTGATTGTATGTTTTTGTCTCACCACACCTTAACCTTCGAAGAGAATACTGCAGCCTCCCTGACCGGATTTACATCATCTTTGACTCTAACAACGAATACTGCAGCTTTCGACCGGATTTATATTGTCTGAGTCTAAGCTTGAGTCTAATAACGAAGACAGCGGCCTTTAGACCGGATTTACATCGTTTGACTCTAAAGATGAATATTGCGGCCTTTTTGACCGGGTTTATATCATCTTTGACTCTAAAAATGAATATTACGGTGCTTGAGTCTAACAACGAAGACAGCGGCATCTCAATCGAATTTACATCGTTGGACTCTGAATATGAATACTGTGGCCTTTTTAACCGGGTTTATATCATCTTTGACTCCAATGACGAATACTGCGGCTTTTTGAATGGATTTATATCATCTGAGTCTAAGTTTAAGGCTAACAATGAAGGCAGTAACCTCTCGGTTGAATTTTCATCGTTTGACTCTAAGGATGAATACAACGGCCTTTTTGACCGGGTCTACATCATCTTGACTCTAACGACGAATGTTGCGGCCTTTCGGCTAGATTTATATCGTCTGAGTCTAAGCTTGAGTCTAACAACGAAGACAGCGGCCTCTCGATCAGATTTACATCGTTTGACTCTGAAGATGAATATTGTGTCTTTTTTATCGGGTTTACATCATCTTTGACTCTAACGACGAATACTGTAGCCTTTCGACCGGATTTATATCGTCTGAGTCTAAGCTTGAGTCTAACAACGAAGATAGCGGCCTCTTGATCGTATTTACATCGTTTTGACTCGAAGATGAATACTGCGGCCTTTTTGACCGGGTTTACATCATCTTTAACTCTAGCGACGAATATTGCGGCCTTTCGACTGGATTTATATCGTCTGTTCATTGTAGAGGTAGGCAAACATGCATGTCCCTTTCTAATGTGGACATTCAAACATTCATCCCTTTTTAAGGTGGATGAGCAAGCATTCATCCCTTTCTAAGGTGGACGAGGAAGCATGTCCCTTTCTAAGTGGACATACACATATACGTACCTTTCTAAGGTGGACGAGCAAACATTCATCCCTTTATAAGGTGGATGAGAAAGTATGTTAGAACCCGTATTTTTGTACATTGGAACAATCCGGATTAATTATGACAAGTTAGGGACAAAACTGTTCTGGGATGCAAGGTCGGGATTTTTGACCTTCGATTTTATTTTGAGATATAAGTTGTGCATGAATTTGTTGGTATGGAACAATTAGGAAAATTTGGGACCAAAAGTGATAAAAATTTGAAGTTGAAAATCATCCACAATCTATGGTTAGCCCACACAAACGGTGTTCAATTTTAATTGGAACAACACATTAATGTGGGCCAAGGGAATTGTACACTTCATTTAAGTGATAAAAGATGACAACTAGCCTTTATTTCATTTCATCCACACTTAGAAAGAAAAGAAGCAAAAAGCCGAAAACCCCCCATGGGGAGGCTCTCGGCAGTATGGAGAAAATCACCTCCCATTTCAAGCTCTCTGCAAAATTAATTCCTTGGTGTAAACCCACTATATTGAGGTCCCTAAGTAGTGTGGAGGTGTCGTTGGAGCGATCAATCCATTAATTCTCATCTTTGGAAACCCTAGGCTATTGGGAAATTGAAGGAGAAAGGTAAGAATCATTTATGCTTTGTATGTTATAAAGGTTGTTTGTATCTTGTAATATGTAAAATTGGATGAATATCATGAAATATGAAATGTTGGAAGTGAGTTGTGTATGTGGAGCTTAAGCCGTGTAAGTGGGTGTTTGTTGTGTTGTGTTGAAGCATGAATTAATGCCTAGTTAGTTTGTTATGATCATTGTAAGGTGAAGAACGATTGAGAATCATCCATATATGTATATGTGTAGTGTTGGTAAATGGGTCATATTATATGACAATGAACAAATTAATATCGCTTAATGCTTTAGTCGTCGTCGTTATGAATTCTATGTTGGAAATGAATGTTTAATGGCTCAAATTGATGGTGTGATTGTTGCGGACTGAATTGGAGATTATTGTACATTTAATGTAAATTATATATTGATGAGAATAGCATTGTTAGAATGTGAATTGTGGATACAAATCATGATTTGAGAATGAGGAATGTGAAAAGTGGGGTTCTCGGCTTTGGGCCGACCCGTCGCTTTGGGGAAAATTTTGGATTGTTGAAAATGTTGTATGAATTGCTTAGAATGCCTTTAAATATTGTTGGTATGGGTTCGGGTTAGTACGTGAATGTATAAGTGTCACACCCCGATCCTACTAGGGTGTGATGGGCACCCGACCCCATATTCGGAGCCGAGCGAACCCGCTGACTCTTATTACATACATACTTTCTTTGGATTCTTAGATTAAACAAAAATAAAATACATAGTAAAACTTTCAAAATCTTTTATCGTTTTCAGTTAAACACAATCTGTAAACATAAGGGCTCTGTAACATAATGTATAATAAAAACATGTCGGCTAGCAGGGCCATTTTTCAAGTCCGACACTCTAGACCCACGACTGCGTCCGCAAAGTCTCTAACTTCGAACAAATCGCACAAAGACATTATAATCGACTCGGCATCGCTCCCGAATGATAGAGTACGCCAGCACTTCCGCCGGGACGTCTTCTCGTACCGGCTTCTACTTAATCGGGCGTACTGCGCGGCATGAAACGCACGCCCACAAAAGGGCGTCGGTACGAGTAATGTACCGAGTATGTAAGGCATGAATAATATCACGAAATCATAATAGAGAACATAAAACACAACATAGGAGAGTGATATAACATCCGTATTTACGTTTGTCTCACCATGACGGTATATTATGCAAGTTAGCTTTACCTTTTGGAGTACTATATATAGATACGCAAGTAACCGCCCGACCGAGTAGGTGCGGTGTATAAGCCGTTCGACCATATAGGTGCGGTGGACTACGCCCGACCATAGGTACGGTGTAACGCTTTCGAGCAGACCATGGAATAAAGGAGTAATCATCCGAGTGCCCCGCCGGGGGCGATTCCATGCGTGCTAGCTTTTAAAAAAAAAACATGTAAATATACGCGTAAGTAAACTGCCCGACCACGTAGGATCGGTGTATAATTGCCCGTCCATATAGGAACGGTGTATAAGCCCGCGTCCAGGCCTCCCGCGTCCGGGGTATAATCTGCCTAACGGCTGGTGTGTACGCCTGACCGCCGCGTCGGACGGACGAAAGTGTCATAAAATAAATCATATGTAAAAATAAAGCATGCATGAGAGACCAAATGAAAACTACAACTTATCGGAGTGACGTAAGGTCGGTAACCTCCGATCACATTATGGATAATCAAAGGATCGCTCCTCACCTTGAAGGAACAATTATAAGGCGAGACTATCAATCAAGGATAACATCACGGGAAAACATAAAACGGTCATGACATATCATTTCATATACTTTGAAACCTTTAAAATAGTCATTATCCAAAAATTAACTTAACATTTCATATCGTCGTATTCATGGTAAGAACATATCCTTGACATATTCGTCCTAGTCATTTTCTCATATC
Organism: Lycium ferocissimum; assembly: GCF_029784015.1. Taxonomy (NCBI): domain Eukaryota; kingdom Viridiplantae; phylum Streptophyta; class Magnoliopsida; order Solanales; family Solanaceae; genus Lycium; species Lycium ferocissimum. The sequence goes on along the minus strand of NW_026718409.1, from coordinate 245 downwards.
TAGCATCATCATTGTCATCATAAAATCATAGTCGTTATTTGGTCATAAAAACTTTCAAAAATCGTAAAACTTGGATTTTGGAGAAAAATGAATATTTTGGAAAACATTCATAAACTTTTAGAAAGGAAATCATGCTTTGAAATCATAACTTCTAACTTTGAAAATAAGGACGTTATGGGAGCATTTATAAAATCGCAACGTTTGATTCATGCCATAGAAGGAAAAAGGGAAGGATTAAAACCCCC
>NW_026718408.1:0-18197 GCF_029784015.1 Lycium ferocissimum | reverse complement strand
GGAAAAATTTCATTTTTGTTTAATTAATGTATTATTCGATAGAGGGTTCGCCCTCGAGGTAGGAAAGGTAGGTACCCGCACGGTCCTAAAATGGGTCGTGACAAGTTGGTATCGAGCATAGGTTACCGATCTATTAGGTACAAGAAATGTGTAGAAGAGTCTCGTGGAATGGTAAGGAGACATACGTACCCATATCCGCGAGAGGCTATGAGGCATCTTAGGAAAAACTCCCTTCATTCTATCTATTCGTGCTACTTGGTCAAATTGGTATCTCGCGGGTCCATTGGTATCTAGGCGATTCCATGGTATCTGTGTATCCTTGTTTTATCCTCCCTCGAATGGCGAACACTCGTTTTCATGCGTTTGATCTCATACATTATGTGTTGGTATGGTATGAGAGGTGTCATCTCGGTTGGATCATTGGCTAGTTAAGTTCTAGCTTGGGAAGAAGGTTTCGACTTCGATAATGTTTGTGATAGTATGAGTGGCACGTGAACTTAGAGCGGGACAATGATTTCGCAATGGTTAAGTTTTAGTATTGGCTGCGAGGACGAGTGTGAGTTCGCTAGTGATTCAGTTCGACGAGTACAATGATTGCGTATGGTAGGTAAGAGAAGTTGAGTGTAAGTACTAAAAAGACAATATGGTGAGAGAGCAAGAGAATCCAAATTCTTGAGGGGATTGGTATTGGTACTTGTTGTGCACATAGAATTAAGTCATGATAAAGAGGATTTGGATAGAAAATTCTTGAGCACTAAGAAGGAAATAATTGGTATCTGGCATGCTTATGAGAATGTGTTTGCTCTTGTTATGAGAGTGGATTCCGTATTCTAGGGCAATGAACCGAGTTGAGTTCCAACGTGATTGTATGTGAAGTGGTTCGTAAGCCTTCTCGGATGAGGTGTGTCTTTGGACTTTCGCGTTTAAAGAAATGATAAGGATTCGTGTCGAGATTTATGAAAGTGGTTATGTCATGGACTATGATAATTGATGGTTAAATTGAAAGGATGAGTTTAGGGTTGTACGAGAGTGAAATGATTTTAGTAACCAAGCAACATTAAGATTTATAACGGATTGAGGTGAGAGCCTTTGTACTTGTTATGTAGCTTCGGTGAGTCTTGTTATTTATTGGTATTGTTATCCGGTTGAGTTGATGGTATAGTCGCTTGAATGATTAGGTGTGTTTAGGTTCGACAATGAGACGTTCTAATTTAGTGAATAAGAGATATAGATCATTTTGGAATTCAAAATAAGGAATGGAATGAGGGAACCTTGGTAGAGAAAAGTGGGTCATTGTAGACCAAGTATGTACTTCATTGGATTTAGAGTTTAGTCGGTTTAGACTTCGATGTGTTGTAAGGTAACTCTAATGTGTAAAATGTGTGGTGTGATTCTACCTCAAAGGTTGGTTTGGTAGTGTGCAAGACATATGATTTGCGGTAATTGATTTAGTGGCTTCGAGATTTGGTTAGTGTTAGTCGAGAGTGGCAAGAATTAGGTGCCCTTGGGATACTTGAATCTATTTGAATGGTGGTATTGTTATCTAGTATGGAATAGACGAGCTTGTGATTGTTGTGTGATTTTGAGAAAGTAAGTTTACGGAATGGGTAAGTGACAAGAAGTTGTGACCGTGGAAGAGTGAGAAGTGAGATTTCGAGATAACGAGCATGTTGGGTTTATAGGAAGTGGCTTGTGTGGTAAGTAAGTTTACGGAATGGGTAAATGACAAGAAGTTGTGACATGCGAGAGTGAGAAGTGAGATTTCGGATAACCGACATGTTGGGTTTATAGGAAGTGGCTTGTGTGGTACCCTTTGGATAGTTTAAGCATGCTTGGGTGAATGAGTTAGTATGTGTTTAAGGAAAAGGTTTGTATAAATTCTTAGTATGTTATGGCTATCGGTGTTTCCGAAATGGGATCGTGTTGTGCTAAGTGTTTTATGTTATGAACAACATTGACTGGAATGACTTCGAGATTTGGGTCAAGTGATTATGCTTGTTAACGCCGAGATTGTGAGATTTTGATGCTTTCGAAAGTATTATGAGCTATTGTGTTATATCCTGTATTTCGTACATTGGGACAATTCGGGTTAACTATGATAAGTTAGGGACAAGATCATTCCGGGATATGAAGTCGGGACTTTTGACCTTCGATTTCGTTTTAAGACCTAATTTGTTCATGAATTTGTTGGCATGGAACAACTAGGAAAATTTGGGACCAAAAGTGGAATAATGGAAAGTTGGGAATTATTGAATTTTGGCCATATTGGCCATGTGGTGTGGAGATGGTCCCACATATTTGTGGCTTGGTGATTGGTCCAACACATGTGTGGGCCATGGACACATGTATGGATCATTTAGGAGCATAAAAGATGATCACCAAGTCATCTTTCTCTATTCTATACTTAGCAAAAAAAAATCAAGAACTTTGAGAGCAAAGAGAAGGCCATTCGGCCAAGGTTCCAAAAATTTCAAGTCCAATTTTAGCCATCCCAAAAATATTTTCTTGGTGCAAATCCACTAATTGGAGGTCCTAAGTAACGTAAAGTGTTGTTGGAGCGATCGAGCCGCTAGTTTTCATCCTAGCTAACCTTAGCTAGTTGTGAAGTTGAAGGAAGAAAGGTAAGATTTAATCATGTTTTATGTGTTATGAATGGTGTATGCATGTTGTAGTATGCTAAAATGGATGAAATTCATGGAATATAGTAGGTTGGAGTTAGTAGTGTGTGTGTAGTGCATGGCCGTGTAAGTGTGTGTGTGTGTTGTGTTGTGTTGAAGCAATGAATTAAAGTCTAGTTAGCATGTTGTGATTGTTGTAGAGTGGAGAAATGAATGAAAAATCATAAAGATGGTAAGTTGGGGTGGTGGCCGAATGTGGCCACCCTTGTGTAAATGTGAATGAATTAACTCTATTTGGAATTTGATTGTTGTCGTTGTGAATTCTATGTTGATGATAAGAGTTTAATGACTCAAATTGATATTGTAAGTGTTGCGGGCTGATTTTGAGGTTATTGTGCATTTGATGTAAATTGTATAATTATGAGGAAGACATTGTTAGAGTGTGAATTGTTGGTGCAAATTATGATTCAGAAGTTGAGAATGTGTTATGGATGTTGTTCACAAGTTTGGGGCAATTTCGGGTGAATTGGAGTATTTATTGGATTGTTGGAAATATTGTGTGAATTGTTTATAATGTTCTTGAATATTGTTGATATGGATTCGTACTAGTATTTAAATGTATAAGCATTGATGTTGGCATGAAGGTAAGTAGTTGGATTGAATATAGTGAATGTCGTTGGATGATATAGAAAGAGTATTTAATGCTAGAATGCGTTTTGAATTGATTATTGATGTTGCTAGTTTGGTTGTTGGTGTTGTTGTTGTTGATTTGGCCGAGTTGAATTCTCGGGGTTGGTGTATTTACGAGTGCTGCCCAAATTTAGAAATTGATATTCGTTTGGAATCGGGTCCTAAATACCTTTAGCTAATATTTGGCATATTATGACGTATTTGTAGATCTTAGAGAGCCCGAAGTTTGAGTTTGGACTAGCTTCGAGGGCGGACGAGGTATGTAAAGCTTGTCCCTCTTTTCTTTTGGCATGTCCTAGACGTAAGTAAGTGATGATATGTTATGAGCCTTGGGGGTAATTCCATTCTTAAAAATCCGAGCATGTTTATGATTCGTATTTGCTTTTGATGTTGACACCCTTAATGGGTTCAAGCTATGGACCGTATGTCTTTGATACGATTGGATTCGAGATGCTATGTACACGGTTCGTTCCGAAAGGATCTTATGTTTGTAAATGTCCGTAACTTTCACAGACAAAATCGGACTGCTTTGATAAGCTCGTAAACGATTCTTATTTATGTCTTGATGTTCGTATTCTTAATATAGTCGAATTATGGTCCTTATGTCTTTTGTATGACTAAATTTAAAAAGTTGCATAAAAGGTTGTTTTAAAAAAAAAAAAGAGAAGTTTTGTTCTTTGCGATTCCGAAACTACGAACGCCCGTAACTTTCAAGAAAGGGCTCGGATCGCTTTGATATTTTCGCAAATGACTTCATGACGAGTAAGGACCTTAATTTTCATAGGCGGGCCCGGATTGGGCTGACGCTCGTCCGTGGGTCCCGCGTCTTTCTATGTTTGGTTCTAACGACCTATTTTTGAAAAAAGAAGAAGCTTAATATGACTATTTTTCCGACCCCCGAGTGTGATTATGTACTTATTTGTTGAGTCTGAGATGAGGATTTTTAATGCATACGAATTTGATACGTGACTATGGTTTCTGAAGTTCGGTTTGATATGTTCCCGAGTAATACTCGGAGGAAATTTGATTTGACTATTGTCTTGGTTTTGAAATAATAGTTCGCTTTGGTTATTCTGTTGAGTTTGTAATAAAGATTTGTATGCATATGGCTACTTACGATTCTGCTCGTGCGTTCTGTTGTACATCTTTCACCGGATCCCGGGCCGGTATGTTATCGTGCGCACTATGTTATATTCCGAAGTATGATGTGATTTTCGAAATATGATGTGATTCCGAAGTATGATGTGATATGATATATGATGATGTGATATGATATATGATGTGATAGGGAGTATGATGTGTTCGGAGGTATACAATATTCTGAAGTATGATGTGTTGTGGCGCCCAGATGGAGTGGCGACCACGTTCTGTCTGCCGGGTCCCATTACGGACCGTATGTGATATGATATGATATGTGATGATCTGACGATACGAGGTGATAAGATATGATGTTTGATGTGTCTCGGCATTATTATATTTTATATATGGATCGGGCCATACGTTCCTCGGTATTATTATATGATATATGGATCGGGTCGTACGTTCCTCGGCACTATTATTTTATTTATGGATCGGGCCGTACGTTCCTCGGCATTCGGTTAACGTCGGTTTATATGATATGTTCTATTTTACGTATATGTGAGGCAATGTTTTTCAAAATAAAGCTAAGCATTTTGGGCATTCGATGGTTATATTTGTCTTACGCGTTGCTTATGTATGATTTGTATTTCGGATATAAGTACTTTGGTATTTGGGTTATTATGCTCACGTTACGTATACCTTACTTCGGTTATGACTTCGTTTCGTACTTCTGCTTTGCATACTCGGTACATATTCCGTGTGACCCCGCTTTCTTCGGGGGGTGCGTTTCGTGCCGCGGTACGGATACGCGTTTTGGTGATCCGGCGTAGGATTTCCATTACAACATTCGAGTGCTCCCTTTGTTAGAGCCAATATTTTGGGTATACACTCTTCCGATGTATATGATTATGTTTATTCGGGGTACGGCGGGGCCCAATCCCGTCATACGATTACGTTCTGTATTAGAGGTCTGTAGACATAGATGTGGGTTAGGTACAGTTTTGTTCAGACGCGTTATGTGAGTTTTGTTTGGGCGGCCCATCCTCCGTGGCAGCCTTGTCCGCTGCGTGTATGTATGCTTGCTACGTTATGTATATTATGATTGTCACACCCTAACCTTATTAGGGTGTGATGGGCACCCGACCACACATCCGGAGCCGAGCGAACCCACAGACTCTCATTACGCACCTAAAATTTTGAAAGATAAAATGCAAAATATAACTTTCAGAAATAATGCTTTTCGTTGCTTTCAAATTACATAAATTCTGTAGTCAAACAAAACCAATCACATATGACGTATCGGCTGATGGAGCCGCTTACGGAGACCGACAACCAACACCCACGACGACGTCGCAAAGTCTCTAACACGGATCCAAAAATCATAACGGACAAACTCGACTCGGCGGCACTCCGGGAAAATGGAGCTTGCCATCTCCGCTGGAACATTTTCTATAATAACTTCAGCTCATCTGGGTGTACCTGCACGGCATGAAACGCAGCCCCCGAAGAAAGGGGGTCAGTACGAAATATGTATTGAGTACGTAAGGCATGCAAATGCAGAGAGACAAAACTATGCTGAAACAGACGAACTATCGGTACCTACGTTACTCAAAATAGCGGACGCTTACCTCCCGGACGCAATTCATACATACACTGTTCATATGCTAAAAAAAAGTGTACGAAAAATAAATGAATCAACCAGTATACCTAAAAATGCTTATTTTGGAATCACCGATCGCATGTCCGAAGAGGTGCGAAAAATACAGAACGCACGGGTGATGCCACACGTCAGACGGAGTTCAGAATGTACAGAATATTCAGATAGAATCATACATCGGGCGGAATGGCGAACATACGGAATATTCAGATTGTATCATATAGCGAACAAACTACAGAGCATACAGAAGGTTTCACATGCTGACATATATCGGACAGAATACAGAATGCACGGAATGCTCAGATGATTTTATATACCGCATACGCATAAAACGTGTCCCGGCCCTCTGGTAAGGGACTCGGTGAATAGGATCATATATCGCAGACTCATATGTCATATATGCAAATAACGTGTCCCGGCCCTTTGTTAAGGGACTCGGTAATGTAGAATCATGCAGATCAGAATCCTGTGCCAGATATGCATAACGTGTCCCGGCCCTCTACTGCGGGTCTCGGTGGATAATATCAAATGCCATCCTGGCCGCCATCCCCATATCATCATAAACATACACAGATAACGTGTCCCGGCCCGCAAGTACGAGGGACTCGGTGAATAGTGCAGAGAAGTGCGCACGAAATCATGTCCTGGCCCGGGACTCAGTGAATCAGAGTCTTACCGTAGAGTACGCACGAGAACATAACATGCCCTGGCCCGGGACTCAGTGAAAGATACTTTAAGCCATGCACGAGCAGAGTCGTGAGAAACCATATGCACATAAATCCGGACTCGAATGAATACGTACACTTACCAACATATGAAGATCCGAAGCAAGTTTCGGGTCCTTCCGAATTAGCATCGAAAAGTTATGGACATTTGAAGCGCAGAAACCTCTTCGGACTTTTCAAGCGATCCAGAACCGTGTATGAAGAACATTAAAGCTTACAGAGAATATTCATATCAAAATACTTGTATCAAATACTTATGTCACCACACTCATATCCGAATACTTATATCAGAATTTCCATTTCGAATATTTACATCGAGTGCTTATATCAAAATATTCATATCGGATCATTCGTGTCGAGTGTTTATATCCGGATAGTCGGACCAAAATGCTCATATCGAGTTATCAGACACTTATATTAAATTCGGAACGAAAGTCAAAGGTTTCCTTAGTTATCTTACGAACGTAAGGCAAATAGAACAGTACAATTAGGTCTCGGGGATTGTGGGCCCACCTCGGGTCAAGTCGGGTAACGAGCGTAAAAACGTGGTCATTATGTCTCATTAGACTATCCTCGAAGATTTCAAGGCCTTCCACTTTCACTTTCAAAAGATACGGACGTTTAGACATGTCTTTACAATAAGGCACAAATTAGTTAGTTCAATCCCATTGAATGAATAGTAACTAAATCCAACCTCGGACTTCTAGGATTGGAATAGTCCCCGAAGCACATATTCAAGCTTATTACATCTAGGACATGCCAAAGAAAGAAAGGGTAAGCCTTACATACCTTTTCCGCTCCTTAAGCTTCTCCAAATCCCAGCTCCAAGTTTGCCAAAAGCTGCAATTTGGTCACATTTACCAAATATCAACCATAAAGCTTTAAGAATTCACTCTTAACCAACACTTGTCTTAATCTTCCAAATAAGTTCACTTATTTTCTGCCGAAATTTCGGCAGCACCTCCCCCTAAATGCACCCTCCCCGAGACTCTATCTCGGCCAACAATGCCACAGAAAATCCGAGAATGGAACTCGGCCACATTATCAACAACAACACTAACAATTATGCCAATGACATCAACAATTGATTCAAGAATATCTCAAACAATTCACATACTCAAATACCATCCCGAAACCATTCAACAATATTCAAGGACATTCCAACAACCCGCACAACATTTCAACGATACTTCATTTATATTCAATTCAATTCGTGTGACATTCAAAATGACTCAATCGGCATACTACTCCTCCCGACACATTAGCAACATCATCACTACAATTATACGAAACCATACTATCGTCATTCTAACTTCTTCCATAATCTACAAATAACCACAACTTCCTTTCAAGCCATTAAATACTCGTTTTACATCATGAGATCCACAACATAACAACCAAACTACTAAATAAATTTTTTCCTTTTTCTTACACAAGGCCACTATATTCGGCCATACACACACCACATATTTTCATGAATTCTCATCCTTTTCCATGCATTACAACAACAACCAACATACTACATAAAATTAATTCAATCTTTATTCCTACACACACACTCCATGCACGGCTACACACACACATCATGCACGGCTTCAACATCAACATCCATATTATTATGAATTTCATTCTTTCCCACACATCACAACATTCCAAACCATTCATAACATATAAAAGGAATGAATTCTTACCTTTTCCTTCAACTTCCTCACTTGCCACAAAAGTGGTTTTCTTGCTCGAATAATTATGCCATATTGAAGAGAGTCTTGAACTTAATAAGAATTCATGAAGAGAGGAAATTTTGGATCAAAATTGAATGGCTTGAATTTTTTTTATTTTTTTTTCTTTCTCTCCTTCATGGCCGAATAGGCCATTCTTTCTCCTCCCTTCTCTTCTTTTTTTTTTTTTTGTTCTTCCTTTTTCTTGAATAAATGATGACTCCCACATTTATATATATAATTCCCTTAGTCATGTGAGGGGCACATGCCCCTCTCTAGATTTTTCCCTCATTTTCTTGATTTTTCCTCAAAGAAGACTAATGTCTTCTTCAACAAGCTTTGACCCATAACTTTTAAGATTTACAATTGGCCCCTATTAATTAAAATAAGGGCACATAGTACACGGCCAATATGGCCCCCTTCATGAATTTTTCTTGAATTCCCGTGAAATGACCATTTTGCCCCTAGCCTTTTTAAATATTTCCATGAACCATTTTGCGAATTTTCCTTTTTCTCCCTCAACCTCTCACAATATTCCCGTACTAATAATGTTCATAAGCAACATTCATAGCCACTTGCATTAAAATAATTTTTGAAAATTGTCTCACCCGTGACTTTCCACGACGACTTCGAAATATCCAAACGTACAAAATACGGGCTATAACATCCTTCCCCCCTTTAGAACATTCGTCCTCGAATGTTCGACTGATCTTATAGGGTCTTACAGCACCTTGGGAGGGGGGTTCCTTTATAGTTGCCCTTTACTTTTATGCCATTTCCTTATCCTTCATCTTATCCTCCTTAGCCTTTACACGAATCCTCATTTTATATCATAGGTTTCCTTTCCGATACTTAAGAATATGGTAATTCCCTCTTTGGTCTAACATGATATAACCTCCCCCCCTTTAAGGAGGCTCCTTATGCACCAACGATTCTTCTTTCCGACTCCGCGCACGACATAGCAGAATTCCTTATCATAAGTTTTCCTTTCGCTCTCCATCGATCTCCTCACGTATGAGGTGTCATACATGTTCATATGCATATACACATATAATTAGCATCACTAATCCACAAAATACTTCCAGACATTATTCAAGCCTATTCAAATTTCAGAACCGTGACATACTTTTCATTTCCTCTTTAATCGGGCCTGTCGCATGCTGCGTAGCCTTTTGTGGTCTCCAATCATCTCGTATAGTCTGACTTCACTTAGGCCATTCTGGTTTCTCATTTGTCCTTTGCAACTAAATCTTTGGAATTTCTTGCTTCCTTCCCGGGGGGTCACCCATCATGAAATTGCTCCCACCGAGCACGCTTAACCTCGAATCTTTGGTGGAATTCGGTCCCTTTATTGCTGATATAATCGCATCACGCTTTTTCACATGGCCTTTATTACATAATGCGGAGCCGGTCAAAGTTTCACGTATTCCGACACATGCTCGTAGCACGTCCTTTCTTGTACATTTGCTAATTTACGCTTTTGGTCTTCCATACTACCTTTACCAATTCTTATTTGAAATCGTACGCAGCGAATACCATCAATATCTTAGAGTATATAACTATACATCACACTTTTGCCATCCAAAACTTTCTCGGTCTCAAGTAACCAAACAAATATATCCACACTTACCTTTACCTTCCTTCCGTCGTATGTAAGGCTTACGGATGGAATTTCTTTTTCATTCTCCTATGACTTGGCTCTATCGCACGATCTATGATAGAAAGAAGGTCAACAATCCCTAGATGCCCTGTAGCCTCCTGTTTATAAATGTGGCGCGCTTCACACCATAAACAGGACTCTACCGGACACGACTTTGCAGACAACCCCACGGACAGACCTCGCTCTGATACCACTTTGTCACACCCTAACCTTATTAGGGTGTGATGGGCACCCGACCCCACATCCGGAGCCGAGCGAACCCACAGACTCTCATTACGCACCTAAAATTTTTTTTTTTTAAAGATAAAATGCAAAATATAACTTTCGAAATAATGCTTTTCGTTGCTTTCAAATTACATAAATTACGTAGTCAAACAAAACCAATCACATATGACGTATCGGCTGATGGAGCCGCTTACAGACTGACAACCAACACCCACGACGCTGTCTGCAAAGTCTCTAACACAGATCCAGAAATCATAACGGACAAACTCTGACTCAGCAGCACTCCGGGAAAATGGAGCTTGCCATCTCCGCTGGAACATCTTCTATAATAACTTCCCGGCTCATCGGGTGTACACACGCGGCATGAAACGCGCCCCCGAAGAAAGGGGGTCAGTACGGAATATGTACTGAGTACGTAAGGCATGCAAATGCAGAGAGACAAAACTGTAACTGAAACAGACAGAACTATCAGGTACCTACGTTACTCAAAATAGCAGACGCTTACCTCCCAGACGCAATTCATACATACCTGTTTCATATGCTAAAAAAAAGTGTACAGAAAATAAATGAATCAACCAGTATACCTAAAAATGCTTATTTTGGAATCACCGATCGCATGTCCGAAGAGGTGCGAAAAATACAGAACGCACGGGTGATGCCACACGTCAGACGGAGTTCAGAATGTACGGAATATTCGGATAGAATCATACATCGGGCGGAATGGCGAACATACGGAATATTCGGATTGTATCATATAACGAACAAACTACGAACACACGAAGGTTTCACATGCATATATATATATATATATACGGAATACAGAATGCACGGAATGCTCAGATGATTTTATATACCGCATACGCATAAAACGTGTCCCGGCCCTCTGATAAGGGACTCGGTGAATAGGATCATATATCGCAGACTCATATGTCATATATGCAAATAACGTGTCCCGGCCCTTTGTTAAGGGACTCGGTAATGTAGAATCATGCAGATCAGAATCCTGTGCCAGATATGCATAACGTGTCCCGGCCCTCTACTGCGGGTCTCGGTGGATAATATCAAATGCCATCCTGGCCGCCATCCCCATATCATCATAAACATACACAGATAACGTGTCCCGGCCCGCAAGTACGAGGGACTCGGTGAATAGTGCAGAGAAGTGCGCACGAAATCATGTCACCGGCCCGGACTCAGTGAATCAGAGTCTTACCGTAGAGTACGCACGAGAACATAACATGCCCTGGCCCGGGACTCAGTGAAAGATACTTTAAGCCATGCACGAGCAGAGTCGTGAGAAACCATATGCACATAAATCCAGACTCAATGAATACGTACACTTACCAACATATGAAGATCCAGAAGCAAGTTTCGGGTCCTTCCGAATTAGCATCAGAAAGTTATGGACATTTGAAGCGCAGAAACCTCTTCGGACTTTTCAAGCGATCCAGAACCGTGTATGAAGAACATTAAAGCTTACAGAGAATATTCATATCAAAATACTTGTATCAAATACTTATGTCACCACACTCATATCCGAATACTTATATCAGAATTTCCATTTCAGAATATTTACATCAGAGTGCTTATATCAAAATATTCATATCAGATCATTCGTGTCGGAGTGTTTATATCCGGATAGTCAGACCAAAATGCTCATATCTGAGTTATCAGACACTTATATTAAATTCGGAACGAAAGTCAAAGGTTTCCTTAGTTATCTTACGAACGTAAGGCAAATAGAACAGTACAATTAGGTCTCGGGGATTGTGGGCCCACCTCGGGTCAAGTCGGGTAACGAGCGTAAAAACGTGGTCATTATGTCTCATTAGACTATCCTCGAAGATTTCAAGGCCTTCCACTTTCACTTTCAAAAGATACGGACGTTTAGACATGTCTTTACAATAAGGCACAAATTAGTTAGTTCAATCCCATTGAATGAATAGTAACTAAATCCAACCTCGGACTTCTAGGATTGGAATAGTCCCCGAAGCACATATTCAAGCTTATTACATCTAGGACATGCCAAAGAAAGAAAGGGTAAGCCTTACATACCTTTTCCGCTCCTTAAGCTTCTCCAAATCCCAGCTCCAAGTTTGCCAAAAGCTGCAATTTGGTCACATTTACCAAATATCAACCATAAAGCTTTAAGAATTCACTCTTAACCAACACTTGTCTTAGTCTTCCAAATAAGTTCACTTATTTTCTGCCGAAATTTCGGCAGCACCTCCCCTCAAATGCACCCTCCCCGAGACTCTATCTCGGCCAACAATGCCACGAGAAAATCCGAGAATGGAACTCGGCCACTTTATCAACAACAACACTAACAATTATGCCAATGACATCAACAATTGATTCAAGAATATCTCAAACAATTCACATACTCAAATACCATCCCGAAACCATTCAACAATATGCAAGGACATTCCAACAACCCGCACAACATTTCAACGATACTTCATTTATATTCAATTCAATTCGTGTGACATTCAAAATGACTCAATCGGCATACTACTCCTCCCGACACATTAGCAACATCATCACTACAATTATACGAAACCATACTATCGTCATTCTAACTTCTTCCATAATCTACAAATAACCACAACTTCCTTTCAAGCCATTAAATACTCGTTTTACATCATGAGATCCACAACATAACAACCAAACTACTAAATAAAATTTTTTCCTTTTTCTTACACAAGGCCACTATATTCGGCCATACACACACCACATATTTTCATGAATTCTCATCCTTTTCCATGCATTACAACAACAACCAACATACTACATAAAATTAATTCAATCTTTATTCCTACACACACACTCCATGCACGGCTACACACACACATCATGCACGGCTTCAACATCAACATCCATATTATTATGAATTTCATTCTTTCCCACACATCACAACATTCCAAACCATTCATAACATATAAAAGGAATGAATTCTTACCTTTTCCTTCAACTTCCTCACTTGCCACAAAAGTGGTTTTCTTGCTCGAATAATTATGCCATATTGAAGAGAGTCTTGAACTTAATAAGAATTCATGAAGAGAGGAAATTTTGGATCAAAATTGAATGGCTTGAATTTTTTTTATTTTTTTTTCTTTCTCTCCTTCATGGCCGAATAGGCCATTCTTTCTCCTCCCTTCTCTTCTTTTTTTTTTTTGTTCTTCCTTTTTCTTGAATAAATGATGACTCCCACATTTATATATATAATTCCCTTAGTCATGTGAGGGGCACATGCCCCTCTCTAGATTTTTCCCTCATTTTCTTGATTTTTCCTCAAAGAAGACTAATGTCTTCTTCAACAAGTTTTGACCCATAACTTTTAAGATTTACAATTGGCCCCCATTAATTAAAATAAGGGCACATAGTACACGGCCAATATGTCCCCTTCATGAATTTTTCTTGAATTCCCGTGAAATGACCATTTTGCCCCTAGCCTTTTTAAATATTTCCATGAACCATTTTGCGAATTTTCCTTTTTCGCCCTCAACCTCTCACAATATTCCCGTACTAATAATGTTCATAAGCAACATTCATAGCCACTTGCATTAAAATAATTTTTGAAAATCGTCTCACCCGTGACTTTCCACGACGACTTCGAAATATCCAAACGTACAAAATACGGGCTATAACAATGATAGCCTTGCCGGCTTCTGTGCAGTATGTATATTTGTATGCGTCAGTTTGGAGCCACGTCTGATACTGATTTATGTACGAGTCGTTTGTATGCCGAATCTGGTCAGTGTGCGCGTATGGGTGCCCAGCTCGAGCACTAGTCACAGCCTACGGGGTTGGGTCGTGAGATATACGACTTCTATATACTCAGCTAGCTATTACCGATTCACTAACGGGTGTAGACACCTCAAAAGGTTTGATCGACTCCGGTTTGACTCTAAACTGACCTGCAATATACAGAGTAACATATGACAATGTGAAGCTCAGATCTATCAAAGCATATACATCATGAGAAAATACCGATAATATACCTGTGACAACATCAGGAGAAGACTCAAGATCTTGGCGTCCAGCCAAAGCATAAATACGGTGCTGAGGACCGCTAAAACTGGGGACTCTCCCTCTGCCTCTACCATTGTCGACTGGCGCATGTGAACCTGGCCCCATAGGGCGTATGGATGATGAAGATCCGGCTACCGACCCTGAAGGCTGGGTCCTACCTCTACCACCAACTGAGGGGCAATCACGCATAATATGGCCTGGTCGACCACATGAATAGCAAACCTCTGAACCCAATCGGCAGTGTTATATCCCGCATTTTGTGCGTCGGAATATTTCGAGATCGAGTAAATCGAAGAAAATAAGTTCGACGAAAATTTGGGGAAATGCTGGGCGAATTTTTAAGTCAACTATGGAGGCGCATATCTCATAGTATATGTGGAGTTTTAAGGTGTTTCAAAATCCTAAAATGAAGTTCGTCGAGTCTAGTTTGTAATGCAATAAACCGTTCATTGATAGGACATCGGAGTAGAGAATTATAGACGTTACAAACTGAACTCGAAAAATGATCAGAAACAGCTTTCCGCGGTACGGCTACGAAAAACTACGAAGCTACGATACCTCTACTATGGCCTCATGTCCCTTTTCTCCTTTTCTAGAGTTTTCTCCTTTTTTCTTGATTTTTCTTGAAAATGAACCAAGAAGACCAATTGTCTTCTCTTGCAAGCTTTGGTCCACATTTTATTTTCATAGTTACAATTGGCCCCCGTTAACTAAAATAAGGGCATATATAGTGCACGGCCAACATGGCCCCTTTTATGAATTTTCTAGAACTTTTATAAAATTCCCATTTTACCCCCTCGACTTTCCTTAATATTACCATGTTGCCCCTAGCCTTCCACATTACCTCCACGTACTTCATTTTGCGAATTCCACTTCTTACCCTTAACCTTTCTCGAATATTTCCATACTACCAATGTCCATAAATAATACTCATAACCTACTTGTGCATTAAAATAATTTTGGAACATAGCCTCGTCCTTAACTTCTTACCATTATCCCACAACGTCCGAACGTACGAAATACGGGCTATAACATCCTCTCCCCCTTTAGAACATTCGTCCTCGAATGTTCACTGACCTTATAGGCGTCATAATGCTCTGGGAGGGTTCCTTTTATAGCTACTCTTTTTCTTATGCCCGTTCCTTATCCTTTACCTTATTTTCCTCTTAATCGAACTCCTCGGTCTCCCCCCCTTTAAGGGGCTCCTTATGTGCCGATAGTCCTTTTATGAAGTCTTTGTTGATACCTTATTCCTCGCCTTCCTTCCAATCCTATACCTCACATATCGGGAACTCTTTACCTTTCACCTTTTTCCGGCATCCTGATCTCCTCGTTTTCCCAGCTGCTTACTCTCTTTCTTTTCCGAATATGGTACACATTTTCATCTCTTTGTGTATATATACATTTACTATCAACTAACCCACAAAGTACGTCCAACCGCTGTTCAAGCCTATTCTGATTCTAGAGGCCGTGATACACTCTCTGTCTCTTTTCCGAACTAATCCACCTCGTCTTACGCGTCCTCTTAAGGTCTCCATCCATCCATATATTCTAGGTTTCCTTAGGTTACTCTTAATTGTTCATTTGTCCCTCGTATCTCAATTTGTAGAACTTTTGGTTTATTTCCCGGGGGTCACCCATCTGAAATTGCTTCCACACAGCACGCTTAACCCCGAGACTTTGGTGGAATTTGGTACCCTAACACCGATATTTTCACGTCTACTTCCTCGTATGCCTTTTATTACACGATTAAGGGCAAGTCGAAGTCTCACGCCTTTCCGAGGCATTTCGCAACACGTCCTTTTTCTTTATCATTACTATTTTGCCCTTTTTCTCTTCTCGATACGCACTTTACTCCTTAGGCAAAATATGACTATTTCATAAATGCGGCGCCCGGCCTTAACATAACAGGACAAATATATCCACCCAAAGCTTACCTCTTTTGACTACCATATCATCCCTCGCCTTTTTCCGCCGATACATCTTCTGCGGAAGTCAATGATTAGTATAATGAATCTTACTTCCTATGACTTGGCTCTATCGCACGATCTCAGACAGAAAGAAGGTCAACATTTCCTAGATGCCCCGTAGTCTCCTGTTTATAAATGTGGCCGGCTTCACACTATAAACAGGACCCTACCGGACACGACTTTGCGAATACTATCCCTTAGACCGACTGGACAAGACCCGCCATTCCACTTTGTCACACCCCAATCTTGATCGGAGTGTGATGGGCACCGACCCGTAACCGAGTAAGCGAACCCAAACATCGACCCTTACTACGTCCTTAATTAATTTTTTTTGAACCTCAAGTCACGTATACAATAAGATTACTAAAACATTCTTTTATGGCTTTTTAAATCAAGTAAAACATGTTTACAAACTTGTATTATATTACAAAGACTCCCGAAACCCACGACTTGTACGCAAAGTCTCTAACAAGCAATCGGATCATCATACTGTACTCTATATATACACTCCGACCAAATGGAGCTTGCCAACTTCGCCGGAACATCTTTTATATTAACCTCCCATCCGTGTGGTGTGTACAACATAGGCATGACATCGACCCCCAGAAGAGGGTCAGTACGAGCAATGTACTGAGTATGTAAGACATGAATAATAATAATAATACGAACAGGAACGTAAGCATGAACAACAATACTGTCACACCCTGATCTTATTAGGGTGTGATGGGCACCCGACCCTTACTTAGGGCCGAGCGAACCCTCGGGGACTAATATCTTGAGGTGAGGCCAAACTTTTTAAAATAAATAAGATAAAATACGTAATTTTGTTTTTTCGCTAAATACTCTTTCTCGTAGCTTCAAACCGAACAAAGCTATAATCATACAAAGCTCATACGTAAAGAATCTTTACTTCCACGATGTAAGAAAGTCATGGAAATATAAGAAAGGAAATCACACCCACGGAGTCATTCCTTTGAAAGAAAAAGTACTAACATCCATCCTTTACATATCATACAAACTCGACTCGGCAACACTCACAATGAGCCAACCCAAACTGGAACATCTTCCGTAATGGTAAATCATGCGGGAAGTACCGCGCGAGCATGAAACGCGACCCCGAAGAATGCGGGGTCGTAACTTTCTCCGAGTAATGTAACAACTCCCAAACATCAGAATAAACATCATAAGCCAATCCGGTAAGACGGGAGTGTAGCCGACAAATCATAATCGAACTTTTCATGTACCTAAAATACATAACTATCGATTGTCAAAACACTTATATTCAAATCTTCAAAATAGTGCAAATCAAAGGCATGCATAGGACACAGAAATGTGATCACCATACCACAACACATCACCACATACATGTTACACCTCGCATTTTGCACTATCGGATATTTCGAGACAATGGTGGAACATTTAGGGCGAGGTTATTTTTTTGGTTTCGTCGTAATGCGTAAGTCGTTAAAAAATATTATTAGTATGGAAATATTGAGAAAGACTGAGGGCAAAAAGGGAAATTTGCAAAAGGGCATTATGGTAATTTTGTGAAAAGGCTAGGGGCAAAATGGTCATTTTACAATGCCCTAGAAAAGTCTTGCAAAAGGCCATGATGGCCAAAATAAAGGGAGGAAAGAAAAGAATTAAGTCATCTTTTGGAAAAAGATGAAGAAAATTCTAGAAATTAAGAGGAAAAAAAAAGAAAAATCTAGGAGTATGGGAGGGCGTGCCCCTCACATGCTTGCCTTATATATATATATACATGCTTGTCATCTTTTTAATTAGAGAGGAGAAAGAAAGAAAGCAAGACAACAAACAAAAA
>NW_026718407.1:0-11610 GCF_029784015.1 Lycium ferocissimum | reverse complement strand
TCCACGACTCACAGCGGGCGGAATTTTTTCTTGGGGGACCATAGTTGGGGGAAAATTAAAAAGGTTCGAAAAAGGGAACCAAAAGGTATAAAACCAACCTCCCCTTTCTTTTAAACTTTCACATTGTGAAGCGGGGGATTGGGAAAGGGGGTTTGTGGACTAGTCGGGAGAAAGGGGGAGCAACCTACGAGACGGAAGGGGGTGGTACCGCTCCCCTCCTAAAAAAGGTAAGATTTTAGCCCTGTAGATGACCCCATCTAAAAAAAGGGGCCTTTTGGCTGCTCGTTCATTTTGAAGAAGATAGGCTTGTAATTTAAAAGGGGTCTCAAAAGCTTTTTTCCCTGATTGTTGGCCCCGCCCCCCCGAATGAAATTTTTTGGGGTTCATCTTAAATTGTTTTTTTTAAACCTTTTCAGATTCTTTTTCGAGGGTGGTTTTTTTTTTGAAAAGACTCCCTGTCCACGGGCTCGCATATGTTATTGGAGGTCACTGAAAATTTTGGGATCGCTTTTTGATATGTTATTTCTTTTTTTTTTTTGGGCATATCTGTGGAAAAAGGAAGTGAGGGACTCATTCGAATCGAATAGTGCCAAACTCTATTTTCTGCGAGAAGTTCTAGCCGTTTTAAAGCGTTGAAGAGAGATGGAATTCTAAAGATATTTGGGAGGAAGCGATTTCTAATCATTTTTAAAGTTTCCTATCTGCTGCTTTCTGTTCCATTCTCTGTTCTGCTGTTCCGGGTTTAAAGTCGAGTAAAATGTTTTTTTTTTTTTAAACCGGTGCTATTGAACCAAAAATATCCCCATTTTTGGAATAAAGTGGGGATTAGGGTTTGAGGGGGGGAAATAGCCCTGTTTTCGAATAGAATGTTTTTTGACAGAGTTTGCAAGAAGGGGGAAGGCCCTTTTTCGCCAAGGGATCACTTAGTCGGAAAAGGGGCTTAGGTTGATGGGAATAACCCTTTTCCCCCTTTTCCCTGGAAAGGGGCAGGAAAAACTTTTGAGGTGGGATTGAAGGAATGAAAGCCCCGTTTGAATGGGCGGGAAGGATCATTGGGTGAACCCGGGTTTTTGGGCCGTTTAAAAATTCCCGGTATTTCGTCGGAAAGGTCACATTTGATTTTTCATTAAAAAAAAGCCGGGCAAAAGGACAAGCTCGCTTTCAAGATGCCATATATAAAAGAATTTTTTAAAAAACTTTTCCCCTTTCCCTTTTTGGGGGGGTTTTGGGACATGAATTAAAGTCAAAATATAAGGAAAATGGGATAGGGAATGAGATTGATGTTCGAATGCCCTGTTTTTGGGGGGATAGAAGGGGCTGTGGCCTTTCGGAAGGGGGAAGACTAGGCTTCACGTTTTGGGGGAAACGTAGCGGCCTTGAACCATGTTTCAACGGTGAAAGATGCCCTAAAGGGGGGCCCCGGAGATAGTACTCAACTGTCGACATGCATCATCCGTTGACAAAGCCTTTTCATTCAGTCCCCCAAAAACGAAAAAGGATTTCGGGACACAAAGCTTCCGACGCTCTCTTCCTATTCCACTGGCGTCCGTGGTTTTTCCTTTGGCCTTGCTGGATGACTACTATGGAAAAGATGACGACTACCCCAGTCTTGGTCAATCATGCTGATGCTGGGGCTTTTCCCGCCGCCCACCCAGAACGGGGAAAGACTAACCGCCATCCTGCTCGAACCTTTGCTGCCTGAGTTTTTGCTGACTGCGAGAAGGAAGGTTCAAGTAGGGCTGCCCATGGGATGCTCATTTGAAATTTGCCCGGTCAATGCGAGAAAGAGAAAAGTGATGCAAAGAATGGAAGGTTTGTTGTCAGTGTCCCAATGATGCTCTTCTAGCTTTCCCTCCCGGCGGAAATCAAAGGCGAGGTGGGAAGGCTCCACGACATTGATCAAGTTTCTTTTTCCTACCCGGGCAGCTGGCAAAGCCGTGTTTGATCGTGGGTCATGTCCTTAAGCTTCTTTATGCGCTCAATTGAGTGAAGCAGAGAAGGAGAGTTTTGATCACCGTGGGGGTAGTTCTATTAGGGTTTCCGTTTCATGTCACTAAAGGGAAAGGGAAAGACTGGTGCGACTATAGTAATGAGCATAGGAAAGGACTTACCTCCCCATACTGAGAATAAAAGGCTCTGGATGATAGACATAGCGGTTCATTCTTTTCCTATTCCATACAAAAAGAACCTTTGATTCATCGACATTGGCGCTAGAGGCTCTCCCCCACCAAGCCTTTAGGGGTTAGGGGACAAGAGAAAAAATTCCCGATATAATAAAGAAAGTAAGAAGGGTTCCCAAACTAAAACAGAAAGCACTAAAGACTGTTATGACGGGCAAAAATGATCACCGTCAAGCACAAGATCAAATGGAATCTTCCTACTCTTTGTTGGACAGAGCATTCTTGTTGATTCCTCCAGCCCGAGCCTCGCTTCAGGGTGGATACGCAAAAAATTTCACTATGAAAATTGACATGACACAATCCCGAAGAGTATGATTGCCGGCCTTGCTTCTTTTTCCCACCTCCAGAGGCGGGGAACAATATCTATACAGAGATTGCTTTTTGCTTTATCTTTCAGAGACAGGAGAATTCCTTCTGTACTTAAAGAATGTTACTTAGGGGGAAATTCTTGACTAGGGGCACCTGAATCTATTCTTTCGTGTCCCAAACCGCCTATGTTAAACATCCGGCCCCCTCAGTGAAAAATGCTTCGGTCAAAAGAAAACTGGGCCTCGTCAGAAGACTGTTCGTGAGTGGAGGCCATTCCCCAAAATGCTTTCTGTCCTCTCCTTTGAGTCAAGTGGCTTTCCCCCTGCGGTATTTTTTCTACGAAAGGCATGGTAATTGATCGAGGCGCTTCCTTTTTCACTTTCGGGGAAAGGGTAAGGGCAGGCTTCGACGGAAGGAGAGGAAAACTTCTTCACTTTCGCGATGTCCGGGGCCCAGGTTCTTTTCTTCCGCTCTTAGATTTGCATCTCTATGATTTGATCTTCGCGGCCCCATACCTTTTACTTTTCCTGACGTAAGAAAGTGAAAAGGCTTCAGCTTTTTCAAATTGACGGTCAGTTCGCTTTCTTCCGTAATACGCCTTGGATGGCTCCCTTTTCCGGAAGCACTTTGTTTTCAACCGCCAGATGGTAAAGGAGGCGATCCCCCTTCTCCCTTACAATAGCGCAGTCAATAGTTGAGTTAGACGGGGGGTAGGTCGAATATCAAGAGGTCCGCTACCAAAGAATTGAGTTATAACATTCATAAAAAAAAAAAAAATATAGGAACTAACTAAAAAAAGAAGAATAAGAAGAATTGCTTAAATAGGGAGTCGCCTTTTTCGGTATACGCTCGGAGCAAGGCAATGAAATAAAACTTTCCGAATATTTAATATCCCTTTGCCCTTTCCCCATCTTCCTATTTATCCACAGCTTACTCGACGTTTCAATTTCCCATAGAATTCCCAATTTCTAGCCACTATAGTTTTCTTTTTTTTTTCTTTGTCTGAAAATAGGTTTGATTTGCTTCACCTTGAGAATTTCTACCAATTCTTCTTTTATTCATCAAAGCTCATCCTAATCTCCGTCGAGATTCTGCCGTTCCTATCATCTGTATAATGGATTCGTCATTTATTGACGGTTTTTTCGGGATTTTTTTCTTAGTTGGAAAAAAAAGTTGAAATGCCCCAAATTTCACCAAACCTTTTTTTTGAGATTGCTTCTTTTTTCTTTGAAATTTTTATTATTCGTTGATGATCAAAAAATTTCCTAAATGACATCAGGCTATTGGCCTTTTATCTGCATTTTCCCCTCGTAGAGGGGCCTTTTTTATAAGAAAGATTTTCCCGTGGAACTCAAAAAAAAAAGTTTGAGCTTTTTTTTTTTGGTTGTTTTACCACGCGCGGCGGTAGGCATGTGTCCCAAAGTGACGTATATTTTTTGGTAATGGGTATATGAGAAAAAGGTTTAATTCGACCCCCCCTTATACGCTCTAAAAGGGGGGTCTTTTTTGTTTGGGATCCCCTTTCTACATTCAATTTTTTTTGAGCCTGGTGTGGAATCACCATCATTAAAATTCATTCTTGGTCTGGCTGCTGGTCTGGAGCCTTTCCTAGCCGCCTGAGTGCAGCCTGCTCTGAAGACCGTAACGTAAGTAACTCATCTCCATACGGGGGAAATAAAAAGCAGAATTCGTTCGGATCCCCCCACATGTTCAATTTTTTTTTTAGGGGTTTTCCCCCAGAGATTTTTATTTGCCCTTTTTTGCTCATTCATGGAGTTGTATTTAGTACCTCTAAAAAAATTTTACCCACCGTTAGTCGTAATGTGGGTTGGCTTGATTAGTTTTGCGCGCCTAGGAGGGCAGCGCGCGGGATGCGGAGGAGCTATTATCGCCCAGCTCAACCTAAAGCGGCACCGGGTTTACCGCAGGGAACCTTAGCATGGGGGACGTCTAATCCTTTTGCCGCCGCAAGGCTCTAATCGTACGAAACGGCTAAATCCCCCTGGTTCTGGAAGGCACATGAGTCCGAACGCATGTTGAATGTGGAGAGACACCACGTGGGTCCTGTGCAGGTGAGGCGTGGGCGGCCCTAGAAACGGCGGCGGGCGCAAAATTAACGACCGGACGTGCTGCAACCTAGGGATCACCAGGCAGCTCTTTCGCTCTATAGGGATCGGGGGCATAGCACAATTCTTCTTGGAGGAGGGTTGTTTCCCCTCGATCCTGCCAAAAGTACTTCTACCTATTAAAACCCCGGCAACCGAAGTCGAGCATACTACGACGATTTCATGCGTGAATGCCGGGAGGAAAAAAGGGGGGAAAAAAGGGGGCGCCGCGTCTGGACGGGCGGAAGGGAGGAAAAAGGTGTCATCCCTGGAGGGGGGAAAAGTTCTCATGTAAGACAACTAAATGCACCTCGAGGTGCCCGGGGCTGAGGACCTTCTCGAGCACAGGATAGGTAATTGAGAGATAGAGCTAGCCTATTCGTTATGGGAAATCAATGCCCGGGAAATGAGCTTACCTACGGCACCGGCCTGGCGAGCTTTCATCGAAAAGCCAAAGACGCCCCAAGACAATCAACTGTTGGGAAGGGGACATGATCAATAGAACCTGGCTGGATCCGGGCGGGGTGGGCGCCCATTCTTAACCATTTCCCGAAAGGGTTCGCTCATGCTGGGGGGAGCATCCCCCATGATCGGCCCGCTAGTTCACGCAAATCCGAAGAAGTTATCACGGACGAGCCACATGCAGGAAACTTGCACGTGTGGTTCTGGCCGGGCTTTCTGAGGGATCTTAACCCGCTTCTGCTCGCCGCTGGCCACCTCTCCCAACTATTGCCCATTTATTCTGGAATAATCTTTTTAGGAGGGACAATTTTAAAATTTTGCCAAATCCTTCTATTATTTACGGCTGGAAACCCCTTTCGTGGTTTCAATTCTTTTGAACAAGAGGTTTGATGCTTTTGAATCCATTGTATTAATTCCACTTCCTACTGCGGGATGCTCTTTTGATCTCCATGATTCAATTGCCAGTATTTTATTGACCTCAAAGTTTATGTTTTTATGTGATCGCAGCATCAAAAAGAAAGTCTGAATTTTCTACGGAAGCCGGCTCGAAATATTTGATCTTAGGTGCATTTCCCCGGGAAAATTTTGTTGGGTACACGGGAAAACCATATCTATTAATATCTTTTCTTAGAATGTTCTTTAAAAAAATATATCTATCTATCTATATGTAAACTTCGGATCGGGGATTACTTAGATGTGAAACTTGCAGACCTCATAGGTTGTAATATTTCTCTTTGGGGGGTGGGGAACCCCGGGAAATCCCAAAGGGGGGGGAAAAAATATAGGGGCCCCATAGGAAAGGAAAACCCCTTTAAAAATTTGGGGGGAAAATTTGTTTCCCTTTTAATTCCCAGGGCCCAAATCCCGAAACCCTTGGTTAAAAAAACCTTTCTCAAAAAGGCCCCTTTGGGGCTTTGGGGGGTCCTTTCCCCCCCCTTTCCCTTCCCCTTTTTAAAAAAAAAAAAGGGGGGGGCGGAAAAAATATTTAAAAAAGGGACTAAAAAATTCCCCCCTTTTTTAAATTTAAAAAAGGGGTTCCCTTTGGTCTAAAACTCCAAAAAGCCCCACCTTTTTTCCCCCCCCTTTTTTTTCGTCCCTTTAAAAAGGGGGGGGGGAATTAAAGCCCCCCAAGGGAAATTTTTTCCAGGGAAAAAGGAACTATCCCTATATTTCGCACAAGGAGATCGAGACCCAGCCCCAGGGCTTGGGGAAAAAGTAGATCGATCGCCCTAGATAGACAACTCATAGAGGGCTTACAGCTTTTTTCTTTGATTTTGTTCCCCCCGTAAAGGGAAATTTACAACCTGAGGTCTCAAGTTTCACTCTAAGTAATACCCATCCATTTTACGAATAGATAGTAGATATTTTTCTAAAGAACTTCTAAAAAAGATATTAATAGATATCGGTAGTTTCCGGTCGACCCAAACAAAAATATTCCAGAGGGAAATGCCCCAAATCAAATATTTGATTTCCTAGAAAATTCAGACTTTCTTTTGTTGGATACAAAAAACAAAATTTGGCAATAAATAAAACAAAAAATTGAATCATAAGCCGGTCATAAAAAAATAAAAAAAAAAAAGTGGAATTAATACAATGGACAAAAGCATAAACCCCCTTGTTCAAAGAATTTAAACCCTCTGGACCCGCCGTACAATAATAGAAAGGGTTTGGAAAATGTAAAAATTTTCCCCCCTAAAAAAATTATTCCCGAAAAAATGGGCAATGAAAAGGGGCCGGCAGCGAAATTTTTGATCCTCGGAAAGCCCCCCCAAAAAACCCTGGGTTTCTGCTTGGCTCGTCCGTGTAACTTCTTCGGATTTGCGTGCCGGACCGATCCTAAGTGGGGATGCTCCCCCGATGAGCGGCCCCTTTTCGGAACTGGAAATAGCGCAATCCAGCCGGATCCGGGTTTGTTTGTCCCCTTCCCAACAGTTACCTTGTCTTGGGCGTCTTTAATTTCGCGGAAACCCTCTTTCCGGCCGAGATTATTCCATAACAATGCCTCTATTCTCATTTCCTATCCTGGCTCGAAAGGCCCCATGCAGCACCTCGACAGGTCTTCACATGGACGGGCTATTCCCCCTGGCATTTCCTCATCCATTCCCCCGTCAGACGCGGCGCCCTTTCTCATCTACCGCCCCTTCCTCCGGCTATTCACGCTGAATCGTCAAGTATGCTCGACTTTGCGAAATGGGAGTACATTATGGCAGGATCAGTCACCCGGCAAACAACCCCTAAAAAGGGCTATCCCCGACCCCAAGAGCAACTGCCAGTGATCCCTAGGTTGCACAGTCCGTTTTCCCCGCGCCGCTGCCCCGTTCTAACCGACCGACGCCTCCCCTCACGTACCCGTAGTAGTCTGGGTCGCACATTCAACATACGTTCGGACTCATTCCCTTTCCCAAACCAGATTCAAAACCTGCTGCGCATTAGCCAGCCTTGCGGCGGCTTCGTCCCCTCTAGGTTCCCTGCGGTCCAAACCCGGTGCCTTAGTGGGACTGGACGATAATGTTTCCACCCCAAAGGCTCCCTCCTAGGCCCCAACATAAGTAATCAAGCCAACCCACTTATTTGACAACGGGGGATAATCATATTTCTTAAGTACTAAATACAACTCCATGAATAAAACAAAATGAAGGCATTAATGTAAAGATCTCGGGGAAACCCTAAGATTGAACATGTGGGAGGATCCAAAACGAATTCTCTTTCATTCCCGTATGAATGAGTTACTACGTTACGGTCTTCAGCAGGCAGGCTCACTCTAGGTTTGGAAGGCTCGCTGAGCAGCCAAAACCAAAGAATGAATGTTAATGGTGATTCCACACCAGGCTCAATAAATAATTGAATGAAAGGGATCCTAAACTAAAAGGAGTCCAGCCCCTTTTGGAATATAGGAGTCGAATTCAAACCCTTTTTCCCCGAGTACCCATTACCAAAAAATATACGTCACTTTGGAACACGCATAGCCCGCGCGTGCAAAATCAACCAAAAAGAGCTCAGCTCTTTTTTTGAGTTCCACTGAAAAGTCTTTTCTTATAAAGACGCCCTCTACAGGAAGATAGATAAAGGCAATAGCCTGATGTCCTTCTAGGCATAAGCTTTAGATTAAACGAATAATAAACATTTCATAAGAAGAAGAATTTTTTGTTTCAATCTCAAAAAAATTAGGTGAAATTTAAAATCATTTCAATCTTTTTTTCCCAATTCTAAGAAAAGAAAAATCCAAAGATAAATGACGAACCTTTACAATTAGGACAGGCTAAGGCAAATCTCGACGGAGATTAGGATGAGCTTTGATGAATAAGAAGAATTGGTAGAAATTCTCAGGTGAAGCAAATCAAACCTATTTTCAGACAAAAAAAGAAAAAAAAGAAAACTATAGTGGGAAGCTAATCGAAGTAAACTGTGGCTTTTAAATAGGAAGATGAGGGGAAGGAAGGATATTCATGATATTCGGAAAGATATGTTCATTCGCTCTTGCTCGCAAAAGCGTATACCGAAAAAAAAAGGCTACCTATAGCAATTCTTCTTATTCTTCTTCTTTCTATTGAAGTTCCTATATTAGTTTTTTTTTTCTTTATGAATGTTATAACTCCTAATTCTTTGGTAGCGGACCTCTTTGATAGTTCGACCCTTATCCCCCCTCTAACTCAACCTTCGACTTCGATTTTGTTGGGAAAAAGGGGGATGGCCCTCCTTTCCACCGGTGAAAACAAAAATGCTTCCAGACACGGCACTCATCCCAAAGGGGTTTACGGAAGTAACGAGAAATGACCGTCAAGTTTGAAAAACGGCCAAGCCTGTTCACTTTCTTACGTCAGGAGAAGGAGATCAAAAATATGGGCCGCGAGACAATCTAGAGATAGCGGATCTAAGACGGAAGAGAACCTCGGCGCCCGGAAAAGTCCGCCCGTCCGAAAGGAGACTTTCCTCTCCCCTCAAGCCCCCCCGCTTCGGAGGGGTAGGAAAGAAAACGCATCGATCAATTACCATCTGTCTGGTCACCCGGGGGAAAGCCCCTTGACCTAGGAGAGGAAGAAAGCAATATCTGGGAATGGCCTCCCCTCTCGAACCCAAATCTTCTGACGAGGCACAGCTTTTTTTGATCCTGGTAGCATTTCCTTCCCGAGGAATGGGGATGCTTCATAGGCGGGTGTGGACACAGAAAAAAGTTCAGGTGCTCCCGGGCAGAGATTTTTTCCCAAGTCATTCTTGTAGCAGAAGGATTCTCCCGTCTCTGAAAGATAAAGCTAAAGAACCTGGTATAGATTGATATTTACCGTCTGGAGGTGGGTGGGAAAACAAGGCGGCAATCATACTCTTCGGGGGTTTACTGTCATGTCAATTTCAAGACGTATCCACCCCGAAGCTCGAGGCTGAAAAGGGGAAATCAACGAAGGGTGCTCTGTCCCAACTAACGAGTAAAGGAAGATTCAGCTTTGAAACTTGTGCTTGACGGGGATCATTTCTGCCCGTCATAACAGTCTTTGGCTTCTGTTTCTGGTTTGGGAAACCTTCTTTTCTTTATTATATCGGGAATTTTGCTCTTGTCCTAATCCATAAAGGGCTTGGGGGGGGAGACCTCTAGCGCCAAAGTCATGAATCAAGGTGTCTTTTTTGGTATGGAATAGAAGAGCAAGAATGGAACCGCTATCCTCTATCATCCGCGATGGCCTTTTATTCGTCAGTATGGGTAGGTAAGTCCTTTGCTGGCATACTTAGTCGCACCAGTTTCCCTTCGTGCCCTGAACGAAACCTAATAAGCTACCCCCACGGTGATCAAACTCTTCCTTCTCTGCTTCATTCAAATGGAGAACGAAGGTAGGGGATTACGGACGATCAAACGGCTTGCCAGCTCCCTTTATAGGAAAAAGCTTGATCTTTTGTGCGGGATTTCCCCTCGCCTTACCTCGGTAAATGGCAGTCATTGGGCCCCCAGCTGACAAACCTTCCATTCTTATGTTTTTCACTTTTTTCTTTTTCGCATTGACGGGCAAATTCAAATGAGCATCCCATGGGGGAGCCCAACTAACCTTCCTTCTCGCAGTCAGCTATAACTCAGGCAGCAAGGTCGAGCAGGATGGCGTGTTTTGTCTCTTCGGGTGGGCGGCGGAATGCTCTTCTAGCCAGCATGGATTGAAAGACTGGGAGTAGTCGTCATCTTCCAGTAGTCATCCAGCAAGGCCAGAAAGACCCGACGCCAGTGGAATAGGAAGAGGCGTGCCAGCTTTGTGTCCGAAATCCCTTTTTTGTTTAGGGAGACTGAATGAAAAGGCTTTTTCAAGCAGGCATGATTGCACGTCGATCGCAGTTGAAAATCTCCGGGGCCCTCACTTAGGGTATCTTTCACCGTTGACAGACATGGTTCAACGTGCCAGCTACGCTTCCTCTTCTAGAACAGGGGACAGCCCAGCTGATTCCCCCTTCCAAAAGTGCCACAGCCCCTCTATCCCCCCTGAAAACGGGCTTTCAAATCTTTTTCTGTTATATTTTCCCCTACTTGACTTTAATTCATGTGCCAAACCCCCCTCAAAAAGGAAAGGGGGAAAAGCATTTCCCCTTCCCTTTTTTCTATGGCATCTTGTAAAGCGAGCGGTCATTAAACCCCTTTTTGTCTATTCCCCTTTTTCCTTTTGAAAAACCGGAATTTTTTTAATAATCCCAAAACCCCGGAAATTCAGCCTGATCCTGCCCCCCCAACGGGGCATTCTTTCCTTTTCCACAGCTTAAAAACCATTTTTCCCCCCGGAAAGAGGGGGAAAAAGGTTATTCCGCATCAATAACCCCTTTTCCGACTAATGATCCATTGGCGAAAAAACCCCTCCTTCTTGCTTGAAGCTCTTCAAAAAACCAAATTCGAAAACGGGCTAGGCTAAACCTCCCTCAAAACCATGAATCCCCAGCCTATTCCAAAAACTTTTTCCTTTAAATGGGTTTTACCCGGGTTTTGAACAAAAACAACGGAAAGAAACACCCTTCTAGATTCACACCGGAACAGGCATAACAGCAGATAGTGGGAACTGGGGAGCAGATAGGCATTCATTCGAAAACGGGCTTGAAAAATCCTTCCAACAATATCTTTAGAATGTCTATCTCTCTTCAACCTTTTCGGCTAGAACTTCTCTTAAACAGAAAATAGGAGTTTTTAGTTTTATATTCATTCAAGGTCCCTCCTTTTTTTTAACGAATTTCCCAAAAAAAAAAAAAAAAAAACAAAAAACGATGACCAAAATCAGTGACCCCCCATAACAATTTCGAGCCACGTGGACGATTTGGTGTCTTTTTAAAAGAAAAAACCACCCCTCAAAAAGACGCAAAATTAAATTGAAAAAATTTGAAATGAACCCGAAAAATGTTTGGGGGGGGACCAACAATCAGTAGGCAAAATTTGCTAACCTACCCCCTTCCAAGCCCACTCTTTTTAAACGAAAAGCAGCCGAAAACCCGTCCCCATTTTATTTTAGATGGAGTTTGGCTAAGAATTTCCTTTACAGAGATGCTACCACCCCTTTTTCGTAGGTTATCACCACATCCCATTCTCACAAACTCCTTCC
>NW_026718406.1:0-13901 GCF_029784015.1 Lycium ferocissimum | reverse complement strand
AGGGGGAAAAAAAAGGAGCGTCGGATGAGGATCCTATTTTAGTTCACTACTCGGGATACAAAGACTCCTCGGAAAGAAAAAATACACCCTTTGTGATTACAGGTGATGAAGTACTCAGGTATCGAGGTAGGTTATGTGTTCCTAATGTTGCAGAACTCCATCAACAGGTTATGAGGGAGGCACATTACTCCTACTATTCTATTCATCCAAGCTCAACAAAGATGTACCGTGATGTCAGGGAAGTTTATTGGTAGGATGGTATGCAAAAAGATATAGCTAAATTTGTTGCCAGTGTCCAAATTGTCAACAGGTCAAGATAGAGCACCGAGGTTTGGGAGGTCTGTTTGTAGCTATGGAGATTCTCGTCATGGATGTGGGAGGTAGTTAATATGGATTTCGTTACGCTTTGCCTCATACTCCGTGGAAGTATGATTCCGTATAGGTTGTAGTTGATAATTTGACCGTCGTAACTACTTATGCGACCAGGATTATGCGAAGCTTTATCTCAAGAAGTGTAGACACTTCATGGTATTCCTACAACCATTATTTCACATAGGGGAACACGATTCGCGAACTAAATTTCCGGAAGTCTTTTCGGCGAGGGATTGGGGACTCGGCAGTCTTAGCCTTTTCACCGTAGACGGATGGGCGGGCGCAGCGTACATACGGACTCGAGGGATATGCTTAGAGCTTGTGTACTTGACTTTCAAGGAAGTTGGGATGATCGTTTGCCTCTTATTGAGTTTGCGTATAACAACGATTACCATTCCGGTATTCGGATAGCTCCCGTATGAGGCCTTATATAGGTGGAAGGTATAGATCGCCCATCGATGGTTTGATTTCGAGGAGAATAAGTTAGTAGGCCCGGACTTAATTCGACAGCGATTGATAAGGTGAAAGTGATTAGAGAGAGATTATATTGTGCCCGAGCCGACAATCCCTGCGAGATAATCGGCGATGTGAGCTAGAGTTTGAGATAGGCGATTGGGTGTTCTGAAAGTTTTTGCCCTATGAAGGAGTGATGAGGTTTGGCAATAAGGGTAAGTGGAGGTCTCGATATATTGGGCCATATAAGATCGTTAAAAATAACTGCGAGCGCGGTGGCATATGAGCTAGAATTGCCTTCGCGAGTTAGAGTTGGTACATCCAGTAATTCATGTATCTATGCTTCATAAATGTATTGATATCCTTCAAAGAGTGGTACCGGTGGGTGATATCCGAGGTGACCAAAAACGATTTCATACGAAGAGGTTCCGTTGGCTATATTGGACAAGCGAGTTCACCGGGGCTATAAACCAAGAATGTAACTTCGCTAAAGTTTTATGGAGGAATAAAAATGTTGGGAGATAACTTGGGAAGCGGAAAAGGCAATGAAAATTAAGTACCCACATTTGTTCTCGACGAGAAGATGTATGCCGGTCCAAGGCATCATCTCCCCCAGTATTATTTCATTTCGAGTATCGTGATTGGTGGTGAGGCCCTAGTATTGTATGTTATAGTATGTGGCCTTGTATGGCATTATTTTGAGTCTTGTGTACGGGACGGAGGACGGATAAGTACGGGAAACTACGCAAAATTTTTATAATCCATGACTATTTGAACATTCGAGGACGAATATTCCTAAGGGGGGGGGGGGGGGGGGGGGGGGGGGAGAATGTTACACCCCTCGTTTTTCTCATAGTAGAACCTATGATTTCCTAGTCGGGTATGCCTTTGGAATAAAAACCAAGCCCGAGCCCGAGTTTGGAGGAAGAAAGTATCTCACCCTATGTACAAGGGTACCAGTAGGTATTCCAGGCAATTTGCAGGATTAGAAGTTGAGCGAATAGAATCGACGCGATCTGAGCTGAATCTGAGAAAATCTGCAGACACCAGTCATTATCGACGGGTCATCGACATAGTCGACGGACTGTCGATGTGTGGCGTCGATAGGGTTCCACCGCCCTGCATCTGCAGGCGTAGGTCGACAGAGTAAGTCGAAGGACCGTCGACACGTCGACGGGTTATCGACCCGCTCGTCGAACCGGACCGCTGTAGCTTTTTGGCTTCCAAGTATAAATATGTGGTTCATGACTTATTTCTCATTTTCCTCCATTCCAAATTAGAAAAATCCTAATATTTTCTCTCCCAATAGTTTCCATCATTATTAGTGGAGATTTGGTAAGATCCGAGCCCGTGAACCCGTGCTTGTCAAGAAGAAGGTTGTTCCTAGGGTTTCTTCAAGTTGTGAAGCTTAGGGGGTTGGAGTTGAAGTTGATCTTTTTGGAATATTAGACCCTTCAAGGTATGTAAATGATTTCTACTCTTGTAGTTGAGTTTATTATCAAGAGTTTTAGTGATTTTAAGTAAAGAGAAGGTATTTGTGGAAGTGGTAAGTTGATGAAGGGCAAGGTAGTGATTTGGGGTTATTTTTAAGAGATGATTGGAAATTGATTTAAGTATATTTTTATACATATATGAGTGTTGTTATTGTTGTTGTGGTTGATGTTGGAGTGAATGAGAAGTTAAAGGGTTGTTAAGCTTATGAGGGAAATGTTGCCCATAATTCGTTAAGCTCTATCCGTATTTACAATGATTAGTAAGCAAGGTAAATGGTCTAATTAAGGCCTATGTTATCTTAATTGTAGCTTTCAAGTTCGAGAGGCAGGAGTTGGACGATTGGGTATATTTCAAGATATGTTAAGGCTATCATTTCTTTCCTTTGGCATGATCCTATGATATGAGTCAACAAGCGAGTAAGCCAACTTCCATATTACTCTACTCTTAGAAGCATTAGAAGCACTTTAGTCTTTGATGTTCATGTACCTCATTTATGAGTGTTGCTTCTTTTCATGGGTCCAGTCTTATGTAGCCAGTTATATGTATACAGTTTACTCATGCGTTACATTCATTATATATTTATGTACATTGACCCGTGACCAGAAGGCATTATATATGCGAATATTAGATATATGTGAAGTATGAGAAGAGATATAGGCGTTATACACGTATTACCACTATGGTGATGATATGAGAATCAGGCTGCAAGTACCGCAGCAATGTATATGATGATGGCCGCAGAGAGGCCGATATGATATGAGAAAAGAGACAGGCGTTATACACGCACGTATATCAGGCGTTATATACACACATATATATAGATGTATGACCATCATTGATAGGCATGAGCATGCATATTATGCACCCACAGTGGCATTGTCGATTCTGAGAGATTTCGCGGATACGTACGTATACTAGTTCATACAAGTACATGCGTATTGTTATTTCAGCTTATGAGTTCAGATCTTATTCATGATTCTTATATATATATATATATATATATATATATATATATATATATATATATATGTTATGCCCGACATACTCAGTACATTATCCATACTAACTCCCCGTTGCTCGGGGGACTGTGTTCATGCCCGCAGGGATAGGTAGACAGATAGGTGGTCCAGCTCAGTAGGACCTCCAAATCCAGCAGTGGTCGGTGCGCTTCATTTGATCTGGAGCCGCAGTCAGTTTTAGTATGCCACCCTTTTGAGATGTATATGTATATGGGTATGATGGGGCCCTGTCTCGTCCTTTCTATAGCTTTATTCCGATAGGCCTATAGACAAGTTGTATGTATTAGTCGGATGATGTAGCCTTGTCGGCTTCTATTCTTTTGTGTACGTATACGTAGCAGCCTAGCTTGCTTGCACTGTTCTTTCAGTATGCTTATGTATATATAAATTGTTCCGTGTTTATAATGTCACCTACTTATGAGATCAGTTTAAGTCATGTATGGGCCCTTGATGTCCAGTAAGATTCAGATATGAGTATAGGGGTGTTTGGTCGCTAGAGGTCAGACACTCGTCACGACTCATCGATTTGGGTCGTGACAGAGAAAGACCCCGAAGTACAGATAAAGTTCATCCGCCCGCCATCACCAGCTTGGTGGGCAATTGCGCTCAAGGCTATTTTTTGCCCTTACCACGTTACACTGAAGATGAAGATTGTGGGGGCCACCCGTACTAGCCATGAACGGTTACCGCCCTGTGCTCCAATATA
Source organism: Lycium ferocissimum (assembly GCF_029784015.1). NCBI lineage: Eukaryota > Viridiplantae > Streptophyta > Magnoliopsida > Solanales > Solanaceae > Lycium > Lycium ferocissimum. The sequence continues at coordinate 9,857 of NW_026718406.1, read as the reverse complement.
CGTGCACAAGAGGGGCCAGTTAGACAAAAATCAACTTAACCACATAGCTGATGAATGTGTGGCATCCCGGAAAAGGATCATAGGATTGATTGGAGATAAGACAATCCACAAGCAATGAGGGCCCCAATCATTATTAGTTCACGACATTGTCTCCCCAAATGAAGGAATTACTTTGGACACCCACGTATGGCATTATGATTTCACCATCTTCAAGGATTCGTATGCAAGCATGTTCCAAAAATTGGCAAGTATAGGAAAGGTCCACCCAATTAAGGCTGCTTGGAAGGCTTTGTCTGTAGGAACTAGTCGGAGGAGGATTTTTCTATTCCACTTTGGAGCCCCTGGGCATGACATTGAAGAGTGCGAGGCTTTCAAGTTTGAGCTGGAGCATTTGTTCTATGCAGGAGAGATTTTGGTAGTACTTCCGCCCTAGTATTAAGAAGTAGGTCCTTCAGCCAAACACATGGTTGTGAGGACAAACAACCTGTTTCGACATCAAAGAGAGGTCATCTTTGGGTAGATTTAGAGGTCCCCCTTTGTGTTTTGAAAAGATTTGTCCCCCCTCCCCTTATTTGTATGTAAAAAAAATTACGTTTGGCCTGATGTCCCCAGGAGGGATAGGTAGGAAGCCCTTATCGAGCCTGGTCTACGAAGGCTTTTGGGTAGGTTTAAGGTAGGAGAGACATATTTTATGTAATCCGAACAATAGAAGGTCTTGATTTCCTGCGGAGGGATACATAGGCCGTCTATGCAAGAATCGATCCCTATATTATATAAAATATATTCCCCCATCCTTTATTTACTTAAGCAAGATCCACATGACGTAAGAGAGTAAAAATACCTGAAATCTCGGTACAAAAGATCAATTAGGCATTCGAATCAAACTTATGATTTTATATGCTACGTGCTTTATTTGCCAACTCTATGTGATACCTTCCCTTATTTATTGTTGCCTAACGTAGTAACATCACTTGTCTTTGAGTTGTTCTTTTCTTATAGAAAGAGAAAGTTGATCCGTGTTCGTTCCACACTGGCATACTTCAAAAGATCTAAAGCTGCAATAGCATCCTTTTCTCAACAAGACAAAGGCAAGACAACAATGGCTAGTACTTCAGAAAATGAACAAAATCGGGATGAACTCGTCATTAGGGACTCACCCTCACCTAGTTTTCAAGAATCCTCGAATTCTGAGGATGCCATCAAAATGCTGTTTGAAAAGGTTGCTGACCTCCAAGCGAAGGTCACAAGAGCAGAGATGGCCAATGCAACCAAAGAGGCGCCCACTGCGGAAAGGAGGGCTCCATCACCTTTCTTGTCTATGAGTTCACCGCTACCCGATCACTTCCCCACTTATCCTGCTAGAACCACAATGCCATTTACCCTGCACCCACCCACTTCTGAACCAACTCACATTGGTATGTCGTGCCACACCCCACCACCTCTCAACACCGTCCAAATCCCTGGAATCGCTCACTCAGTTCCATCCTACCAAGCATCGTAAAATGCTCATCCTACCTGCATCATACGCCCAAGCATAATTTCCTTACCAACCATAAAAGCTACCCACGCACCTAAAAACCACCCCGCACCTCCAACTATTTATTTCCACACACCTATCACCCCAAATACCTTCTCACCAGATCACCAAGAGCTTGATCACTAGAAGGAGATGGAAAAGGCATGGAAAGCCGAGCAAAATAGGCGCAACAAGGAAACTGAGAGCAAAATGGCCAAAATATTATAATAATCCACAAGAGCTACTCGTAAGGCTACAGGTTTGAGCTATGACAATCTCTGCATGCATCCGAGTTTGGATTTGCCCGAAGGTTTCAAAGTGCCTAAGTTCAAAATGTTCAGCGAAACGGGCAACCCCAAGGCTCAACTACGAGCTTTTTGTGATCAACTAGTCAGTGTCAGAGACAACCCAGTGCTCGTTATGAGTCTATTTAGTCAAAACGCGACTGGAGAAGCCTCTAAATGGTTCACGACACATGATACACACCGATGGACTACATGGGAAGATATGGTAGAAACCTTCATGGAAAGGTTCCATTTTAATGTGGAAACAATACAAGACTAGTAGTACTTGGAAAAGGTAAAACAAAAATCAATCGAGAACTACTGCGAATGCACGAGTAGGTGGAGAGCCGAAGCCACTTGAGTGCAACCACTAATGAGCGAGGAATATCTAGTCTCAGTTTTTATCCGTTCTCAAGAAACAAACTTTTATGATTGGATGTTGTCAATGGCCTGGAGGCCATTCTCTGAACTTGTAAAAATGAGGGAAGCCATAGAGGATGGCCTCAAGTTAGGAAGGATCATAAGTGTGGCCGGCAAGGCTACGGGACAAAGCTCTATGGGATTTGCTAGGAAGAAAAAGGAAGACGTGGCAAGCGTTTCCCATACCCCAAGACTGAGACCTAAAAGAAAAGATGAATTCAAATCTCCAGTGGAAATATACCCATCACCACCCCCAAATGCCTACCTACCAGCTCCATACAACGCAGTGCCCATATATTATGCACAACCCACCTTCCAATCACCATAACCGAACTACCAAGCTTCGCAAAATAACTTGCAATCACCACCACCAAATTACCAAACTCCACATTCAAATTATCAAACTCCTGCACCTGCTTACAGACCTCCCCAAAATAACCCGCTAGTAAATTACCAGAATCAACCACAGCCAAATGCCTATAATGCGCCACGACAAATTTTTGAAAAGTAGCCTGCCCGTACATTCAGCCCGTTAATGAAGACTCAAACTGAACTGTTCAAAAGGTAGAGCACTACAAGAATGATTCAAACAGTTCCACCAAAGATTGTCAATCCCTGAAACAGGTTCTACTTGGCAGACCAAACATTGCTTACCATTCTGGTGGGAACAGATACAGTACTGAGGATTGCATCAATCTAAAGCATAAAATACAAGATATGATTGACAAAAAGGAGATCATTCTCCAAACGCTTGCACCAAACGTAAAAACCAATCCCTTGCCTAATTACAGCAACAATACAATTCATATGATAGAGAGAGAAGATTATTGGGTCGTAGTTAAGCCTATCATTCGGGATCCTACTCAAGCACTTGAGCATACAGTGGTGTCACTCACCATATAGGAATGCCCATAGTTTAAAGTGTTTGTTCCCGCACCGATAGTCATGCACGTGTCTCAAGAGGTGGTAGTGGCACCTAGAAAGAAGTTTGTGGTACAAGTAGCCGTGGCCTACTGAATGACACGGTCAAGGAGATGTTACACTTGCGAAGATTTGGCCTAAAGGGCACCCCGGAGAGAAGTAAATCAAAAGTGGCCCATCGCTGAGGGAGAAGCTGAAGACTTCTAACGCTAGATGCAGCTGAAGGAATACTCCATTGTGGAGCATTTAAAAAAAAACCCAGTTGTTGAAACCTAATTTTTGACCTCCCAAGATTTATTTTAAATGCTCGGAGTCCTTGGACAATAAATAAAATCAGCTGTGCACCTAAAGGGTCTAGGTAATTTTATGAAGTTATTTGGGATAATATTTCACCCTTTTAAATTGATAAAGAAATCTCCAGGGTAATTTTAATTTTTATGGAAACTGATGATATTCAAAGAATATTTTTATTGAAATTAATCAAATGGGCAAGAAAACCCTTTTTGGATAATTAGTTGTTTAATTAATTAAATCAAGGAGAATTAGATTAATGAGTAATTTTATTCCATTTTTTATTGTCCAAGACACTCTGAGTAATTAAAAGAATTGACCATTTTACCCTTTAAATCTTGATTTTGTGTGCGTTTGTGTAGTTGATTAATTTTCTTTTATCTGATTAATTAATTCAAAACCAGTATCTACAAAATAATTTTTTATGTTTATTTATGAGTCATGTTTTGAATTATTTAAGTCCTAATGGACTAATAATTAGTTTTTCTTTATATAGCTATATATATATATATATATATATATATATATATACACACACACACACACACACCATGCATATACCAATATACATGGTGAGTGTACATATATGTCTATATATAAGAGGCCCAACATTTTTAACAAAAATAAAGGACTAGGACCCGAGCCAATAGATATTATAAGGGAGGAAGTATATACACATCCCACCCATTTATTTTAAGAAGACCCTAGCGGTCTGTTGTAAAAAAAAAAAAAAAAGAGGAGAGGCGACTAAGGGTAAAACCCTAGCGCCGCCTTCTTTTCCACCACCTACCCCGCCCCTATTTTTTAGTCCTGTCCTATTGTTAGAGCATGTAGCATGAAGGAGAGAGGATGAAGCATTAATAGCTTCGTCCTTCTCTCACTAGAAAACCGGCCAAACAGGCCTTTAAAGGTACAAACCCCCCATTTTATATGTATTTCCATCATTATTGCTAGTCTTGAAGCATTTGAACCGTTGATTTATTTCATTTTCTACTTTAGATCTGGACCATATATTGAATTTATGAGTAAGACTTGTATAAATTTGCAAGTCCCACATCATTGGTTGCAAGTCTGAGAGGCGTCCTGGGGTTTCTATAAATAGAAACCCCCATTTGTTCGAGAAAAGAAGTGGGAAGCCAAAAAGAGGCTGAAAATTATATTTTTTAGCCTTAAGAGTTCCATAAGTCTAAAAATTTTAGTTTTAAAACCTAAGGGTTTCAATTTGTTTTCATTAGTTCTAAAATTTGCTTTTTGATTTGCTTGTGTGGTGTTGTGGTGGCTTGAGTTTGGTATTGGAGCACAAAGGCCTCCAAAGTCCATCGCTTGACTCCGGTTGCACTCACAAAAGGTAAATTCCTCTTAGTTTGATGCTTTATATTTATGTCATGTTTAGTTAATAAGATTATGTTTAAGTTAGTATTTTAGTTCATTGTTTTTAGTATTTTAGTTCATTGTTTTCATACTTAGATTCTGCTTATGTTGTGTTTAGTTAATAAGATTATGTGGGATTTTATGATGAAGTTTAAGTCGTTATTGCTCTTTATGCTTAGTTTCTGGTTTGTGTGATGCTTAGGTAGCATAATTGTATGGTTTATGATAGGATTTAAGTTAGTCCCTTATCTTATCACCTCTATACCTAAATCTGTCTACATTATACCTCGTCAAGATGATTGTGTGTGGTTTAGGATAGAGGCTTGAGTTAATGTGTTGGTCTGTTACCTTTCTTCTCAGTTTATGTCCATACTATGCTTGGTTAATATTATTGTTTGTGGTTTAGGACAAAGCTCAAACCTGACAAGCTTGTTGTGATTCTGTCTGTATTATGCTTATCTAAGGTGTTTCATGTGGGCTAGAGGGTAGTCCCAGTTTGATATGTTGTTTTGACTCACTTTTTTGATTCAGAATTTTGTTCATGCCTTGTGGCTAGTTGTCTCCCTTTTCTTTAAATATAATCTAGACTATAGCATTAAGCTGATGCACTTGCTTGACCTAGACTTCCATTTAGCTTTCCTGTCTGCACCATTGTTTGTTTAGTTGTAACTAAAGGTATATTAAGTGTGGTTTAGACTATGGTTTTGATTTTGAGGAGTTTTATCTGATTGGAATGTCTTTTATGCATTTTCTGTTCTATCAGGTTTGTTTAAACACCATCAAAGCCCTGTGTGAGGTCTGGGATGTAGTCTAAGCCAATGTGTTACCCTGATGAAAGTTTTGTGTTTTGATCAGAGTCAAAGTAGGTTTACTGAAGCCATAGGTGGACTAGTCCCATGTGTCCCATGTGATAAGGTTGGGTCATAAGAGGGTTAATTTGAAGTCACAAGTTCTTTGGAATGACTGATTTGCTTTATGTCTTGTTATTATTCATTTAAAGGTTGTCTTAGTCTGGAGGTTAATTAAGGGAGGGGTCAAGAGGTCTGTCTGAAGTAGGTGGCCTAATCTGGTCATTGTTTGTCCTATATGTCTTATGTAGTTATGTGCTAGTTGGGAGTTTGAAATCTTGAACCTAGATTGATCATAGTCTGTCCTGCTTAATCATATGTGTCATGGAAAAGTTGAAGTCTTGTTATGTTGAAGGCTTGTTATGTATAACTTTAGCCTGGTTATTGTTGTCTCATCTGATAATGTACTTGTTGGAAAGATTGAAAGTCTAATAGGAACTGGACCTAGTCTGGTCATTACTTTGTCTTTCTTAAACATGTTGTTTGTTTGGGAGTAGAAGTTTGTCATGCGCTAGACTTAGCCTGATCATATCTATCCTGTCCAATGGTGTTTTGATTCTAAAAAAGTGAAAGTGTGTTGTGTGCTCTTTGTGGAATTCCACTTGTTTGACTTGGTAACTTGTTTGGCCTGATTCCTGTTGTCTCACCTAAGTCCCACTCACTTGATAAAACTTGGCATTTTGGGGTCACAATAATGTATAATTAAAACAAAGGTCTTAAAAGTGATCCTGGGGAGGGGAAGGGTCTTAGCTTGGCCAAATTATTTCACTTGGCTCTGCCTTTGTCTTGACTGTCCTGTTTGTGGTAAGTGTGGGAATTTGTTAAACTACCTCTGAGTAGAGCATATGGAGTGTGTAGTTGTGATGTGTTTGAGTCTAAAAAGGATTCTAATGTTGCTATAACAAACTAGGTTCAGAGCAGTTATGAGATAGTCTATGTTTGATAAAAGGCGGGGCAAATCATCTAGTCTAACAGGTTGATTAAGAGGTGATTGTTATGTTTGTTCTCACCTAGCAAATGAAATATGTTTATTCTAATAAAAGGGGCATAAAAAGGATTTAAAGGTTGGTAGTTTGGCAAGAAGTATGTGCATGTGTGTCTAGCCCATGAGTCATGTCTGTGTGTAGGACAACTTTTTTTTTTTTTTAAGAACTTGCCAACTAGTTACAATAATAGGTAAGGATAAATGATAAAAGAAGGAAGGATGATGGAATCTTTGTCACAAATCTTGCTTAACTTGTCATTGTGTGGTCTTTTTTTTCTGGATACTGTGTGTTTCCCTTTGATATTGAGAGATGAGTTCCTTTAAAAAAGAGTGGTGATAAGGCTAAAATGATTGTGTTAAAGTTTGTTGATTATTTCTTTGTGTGGTTTTATCTTGATGGAAAAGAAAATGTGTACTCTTTCCTTTGAACTACAGTGTGGTCAAGAACAAAGACCCTTTTTATGACCTTGGTTTTAGTTTGAAGTTGTTAGGGAAAACTAGTTTGTTATCATTTGCTATGTGTCCATGATGCGTCTGTTTCCAGTACTCATAAGGGAATTTGATAATAAAAGGCTTTAAAATTTGGACATGGTCTTTATGAATCAACTAGTTTGTTGTTGCCTGCTATGTGTCTATGAGGTACTTGTTCCCAATACATCACCTTTTAACTTGATAACTAAGGTTTACTTTTATCATCTGGACATAATCTTTATGAATTAATCAGCTTGTTACTGTGTGCTATGTGTTTGCAAAGGGGTCTATTCCTAGTATTCATAGTGAATCTAGTAAAAAAGTCTTTTAAAAAAGCTGGACATTAGTTCCATAGGCTTATTGTGGAAACTGTATGATAGAGTAATATTGTCCTAGATCTTCCCTGGCCCCTGGTGGTGTCACTAGGGTATGAGGAGGAGTGCATAAAGAAGAGGAAAGAGGTCTTGGGAGAGTGAAGGTGAACCTGGGCATGAACTAGAGGTAATGACCAGTGGAACCTAGGATCCCTTTGCTGAAAAGGGAGATTCAGAAGGAGGAGATGGGGAGGTAATGACCGCACCCTATCCTGCTTCCCCTTTCCTTACCCTGAGACCCAAACCTTTTCTGTTAGAACTCCTTTTCATGACCTTGGGACACATCAGGACCATAGGATATTTAAAGCAGTCTAACTATGTCCAATAGGGAGGGGAAGATACACCTAGAACCAAATAAGCTACTGTCAATACATTGTCAAGTCTAAGTGTTATGTGATTCCCACCTTGTCTTTTGAACATCCCTTTTGTCTGAATGGTTTGTAGGTTTTCTGAGCCTTATTATTTAGAATAGGTTGTGTGTGAGGGAAAATTGGAGGGGGGGGGGGGGAGGGGGAGGCTGATGGTTATATTATGTGGGCATGAGTCCACCTGTAAGAAGACTGAGAGACCACTGGGTTATTTGCCATTTACTTTGCTGATTGGCCAGGTGTCTTTGTCCACTTTCCCTAACCTGTTTATCCAAACTGATGTTGGAGACTTACCACTTGGTTTATTGATTAAGACTTGCTTTATGTGATGTTTTGATTCCTTGTTTTCCAAAACTGTGATCATGTTATAGGTCTACTTCTTGCCTCCTCTCCCTCTCATTTTTGTTCTTTGAAGAAGTTTCTGGTTAGTCTAAATGTGTCTAAATACCATCTCTGGGAATCAAACTATCTTAAGGCTATCACGACTGAATATCCACAGGACTTGCTCAATGGAAATCTCTTTTTCTTCATTAAAGGCCTGAAAAACCTATTTATTTTTTAACGAATGATCTTGATTAATGAACCAGCTAGTTAGGTGCATGAGTTAATACAGAAGGGCTAGTCTCAGAAGCTGCCAGTTTCAAATGTGTGCTTTTAAAATCCTAAGTGCTATCAAAACTTCTTTCACCTGGAACCAGTGACACTAACAGGAGCCATGGTTGTCTGTGAAGCCTTCCCAGGCCCCTTTTCTTGAGAATACTGTGCTTGTTTTAGATTTGGTTATGTGAAATCTTGAGCTTAGTAGAGATAGAATGAATGTCATACTTGAATTAGTATAAATAGGTTTTGTTTCCTGCGGCAGTGGCTTTGAACCTTAACAAATGAGTAGGTTAGGCTGTCTGAACATGGAAATGTGGAACCTCCTTTTTTTATGAGGAGTCCTGGGCTAAGTGATTGTCTGAAAAGAGACCAGTTTGTATTTGACCATAAAACCTCCTGTTTTTGGTTTGATATGTCTGAATTGTTCCAGCTTCTTCCTTCTGTTACCATGATTATCTTAGCAAGTCCATGGTTTGATTGACCATTATCTGCGTTTCCTTTAGAACAGTTATGTGCATTACCTTTAGTCATGAAATAGAGTTTTCCCCTCATTATTTTTAGTCTAACTTAGGTGCTGTTATTTGCTATGTTTGATATAAATGTCTCCCTTTAGAGTATGACACTTGGTTATTGCTTGTTCATAAGTTTGCTTGAAATCTGTTGCCACTCCCAAGTTCTATTCTCTCTTTTTCCTCTTGCTTGGGATGCACTGGTTGAGGATAAACTATGGTAGTTAGGGGCCGTCCAGTCTTTCTTAGTGTTAGCCATGCCTGGTGTTCTTAGAAGCCCCTTGGTACTTGTGCGACATCAGGAGTATAAGGCAAGGACTTAGTCCCTATGCCATTAAAAAATCTCCAACCAAGGCAAATCCATTCAAGGAGAAACGGGTTAAGTATAGAATAATACGAGTACCTTCCATGTTTTTATAACATGTATAGTTTTATTATTTTAGTGATAAGTTCAGTATTTATACACTAACCGGGTCCCTTTCTTCCCCCCTCCCTACCCCCACCCCTCCTCACTCGCATGGCCACTCGAGTCCAGCCAAAGCCTTGGCCCAATAGGAAATTAATTCAAAAATCGAGTCCGCGAAGACAAAGTAAATAGCAAGGCGAGCAGAAGGCCCATCCATGGGTGAAAATAGCTAAACTAGGGGCTTGGTACGCCCCTAGTCTAATTCTATTTCATTGTCATTTCACCCTGCGGAAAATAGGCTTATGCAACGCCGGAAAACGTTGCTATAGGCAGAACACCGTGTGCTATATATCTATAGCAACGGTTTATCATGCGTTCCATGTATCTCGCGTGCCCATATATCTATGGCAACGGTTTGTGCAACGGTTGGCGAAACCCGTTGCTATATCGTGTCTACGGCAACGGTCGTTCCTTTTTACGATGCAACGAGTTT
>NW_026718405.1:7500-10512 GCF_029784015.1 Lycium ferocissimum | reverse complement strand
TCTTTAAAAATTTTTCTTAAATTAACAAAAATTGTTTTGGTCTTCGTTTTGTTTTTTTTTTTTAAATTTCATTGTTAAAATTTTTTTTGGGTTTTTCCTTTATTTTTTCCCCTTTTTTTTTTTTTAAATTTGTTTTGGGTTTTGCATGCCTTAGGGGTTTTGAGAAAATATTTTTTTGGGGGTTTTTTGGGGAAAATTTCCTGCTTTAACTTTAAATTTAAAAAACTTTCAATGTCCCTAAATTTTGGGTTTTTTTTCTTAAATTTTCTTTTTTGAAATAACGGTTTGGGGGTCTTAAAAACCCTTTTGGGCCTGTTTTTTTCTTTTGGGCGGGAAATCCAAATTTTGATTAAAAAAATTAAACGAAGGAATTTTGGGGTTGTTTCCCGGAAAAAAATTTTTCCCAGAAAATTGGGAGGGAATTTACTTAGGGTTCTGGCCCAGGGTTTGGTTTTTATAGTTTACCCCAAATACCTCGGAAATTTACCCTAAAAAACCCTTGAAGGGTTTTAAAAAAAATAAAGGAATTTTTTTCCCCAAGAAGGATTGGGTTATTTCATTTTTTGATCTTTTTAATTCCTCGTAGAAAATTTTTGGGAAAAATTTTTAAACCCCCGGAATATTAAACTTTTTTCCTTTTTTTTTAAAAGGGGGAAAATCAATTTTATTTTGGGTAAAATTTCCTTTTTTTAAAATTTTTGGGGGGGGGGCCCCTCTCAAAAATTTTTTGCCCTTTTATTTGGTTATTTTTTCCTTTTGGGGGGAAAATTTTTTATGGTTTTGAAGATAACGGAGGTGTTTTGGTTTCCATTTTATTTGGAATTTCCCGGCATACTTAAACCAAATTTTTCGTTTGCTGACCCCATTGAGGTGGGGAGTTTTATTATCTTTATTTAGGTTTTTTGTTTTTTATTGTTGTTGTTTTGTTGCTTAATACGTTTTCTAGGAATTTATGGATTCCACTTTTTGTTTCAAGCTCAAGCATTTATTAAGAGACTGTTTCCAGGAATACTAAAATCTACTGGTTTGTATTCTTCAAAAAGGGATTGAGAAGAAGATATGTTTTCGTTTACGTGCTCCAGGTGGCTTTGGGCAATAGGCGACTTGGGTTTGAAAAAGACATTTTTAAACAAACGGTTCCGAATATAATTTCATGCTTCCCAGTTCTTTTCTCGGGGGTGTAGTGGCGAGATCAATGCAGTCAATATCCTCCAGGGGGCTAAATTCCTATTTTTTTAGACTTTCTTAAAATGAATAATCAGAAAGTGCAGACCCGCAGCAGGTTTTGGGAAAGGAGATGGGAACGTTCCCATGCCAAATTAATAAATAATCCAATGTTGAATGAAGTAAAAACCACTTTAATTAATCATACATTTTGGAATCTTAAGACCTTTTTTTTTTCAACTTCATTTTATCTAATTTATTCTAATCTATTTTTCTTTGGTGGATATTGATTATCTTTTTTCGGGATTAACAAAAAAAATCTATTTCCAAAGAAAAAAAGGGAGGGGGATTCGAACTCGATATTCTTTGCTGTTAGGATACCGGTTTAAAGACACTTCACCATGTTATCTCGAAAGATCATTTTTTTTATTCCCCCGGAATAGAAATTTTATAGGGGTATATCTAAATTATTGTAGAAAGATTCGGGGAATACCGGCGATTATTGTAAGCAATATGTTTTTAACTCCATTGAAATAAAAGAAAATTTATTTTCCTCTCTTCCATGTATGAATAAAGTGAAAGGGGAGTATGTCATCAATGGTTTCATGATAATTTCCTCGATGACATTTTTTATCTTTAAATTTTTTTTTGGTGATAGAGGGAAAAGGTATAATTTTCATTTGTTGGTATTGGGGATTGATGACTTGTTTTAGGGTTTTTAATTGTATTCATTAATCTTTTGATTAGGGCCCGTTGTTTTGTTTTCCGATGGTAAAATGTTGATTTTCTGAACCTTTGGGTTTGGGATTAGTCTTCTGGGTATTCTAATCCCAAAACCGTAAAAAAATGTTTCCAAATTTTTTTTGGTTGTGAGAAAATTAAATTTTGGGAATTGCCCCAAAAAAAATGAAAACAAAAGAAAAAAAAAAATTAGAGGGGGTCAAACTTTGAATGTTAAAATTAAAAATAATTGAATCTTTCCCGGGAAAAAAAACGGCCCCAAGACCGGATATATCATATATGGGTATATATTTGTGTATCAAGAAAAAAGGGGATATGCAAAATTTTTGAAGGGGGTTTCGTTCCCCTTCTGCCCGATCCAAGTAAAAGTTTTTCATTTTTTTATTTTTTCATTTCATAAAAGCATTAAATATAACTTAAATTGAATTTTATATTAGGATTTTTCCTTTCTTTTCCCCCAAATTTTAAAGGCGGGAATTTTTTATAAATTAATTATTAGTTTAGGAACCCCAAAAAAGTTTGGGAAAAAAGATTTTTGGGGGAAGTTTGAATCCCGGGCTTTTGGGTTTGGGGCTCCCAGCCCAAGCCGAAGATAAGAACTGAAATAAAAAAACAAGGAAAACTTCAATTTTGAAAAAAGGCCCCCTTTTTACAGAATGGAAAGGTTTATGATATCAACCATAGAAAAGAAGGCTAACCTATCAATTCCCGGCAAAAAACATGTAAATTTTAAATTTGAAAAGTTTGATTCCCGTCTCGATTTTCGTTCCCGGCAAAAAAAAGTAGAAGGCGTGTTGTTTGGGGGGATTGTAACTTTCCATTTCCTTTTGCCCGGGTTTTTTTTTTAGGGATCGAAACCGAATGATATTTTCCTTTTGCCCTTCTTCCCTCTGAATCAAATTTTCCCCATCGGTTGAATTCTTTGTATCCATGATACGTCAAAAGATGGAAAAGAAGGGATTTCCGTCAAAAAGAAATAATTACGAGGTACATTGTTTAAATTTCCCCGAGAAGGCACAGAGCCGCAATTTTAAACCCAAAAGGGAGTTTAAAAACCAATTTTGCTTGCAAGGGGATTTTTTTCTTCCGTTAAATTGGGCCAAGGAA
>NW_026718405.1:0-2500 GCF_029784015.1 Lycium ferocissimum | reverse complement strand
TTTGGTTAATATTTTTAATGTGTGTATCCTCGATAATCTCATTTCTTTCGACGGAGAGGGGGTCCACCTTCTTCTATTTCTACATCTAGGATTCGACTTGTATCATGGATACTAATAGGAATTCAACCATTATGGCAAGGAAAAGTTTGATTCAGAGGGAGAAGAAGAGGCAAAAATTGGAACAGAAATATCATTCGATTCGTCGATCCTCAAAAAAAGAAATAAGCAAGGTTCCGTCGTTGAGTGACAAATGGGAAATTTATGGAAAGTTACAATCCCTACCACGGAATAGTGCACCTACACGCCTTCATCGACGTTGTTTTTTGACCGGAAGGCGAGAGCTAACTATCGAGACTTTGGACTATCCGGGCACATACTTCGTGAAATGGTTCATGCATGTTTGTTGCCAGGAGCAACAAGATCAAGTTGGTATGATTAACGCTTCATTTCTATTTCTATGTTGATGATCATAGAAGCCTCTTTTGGCCATTCTGAAGAGTAATGGGTTTTTATTTGTACAGATAGGTGGAGGGGCGCATTTAATCCTTTGTTTATCTATTAGTTTTCAGTTCTTATCTTCGGGCGCGGGTAGAGCAGTTTGGTATCGCAAGGCTCATAACCTTGAGGTCACGGGTTCAAATCCTGTCTCCGCAACATCTTGTTTTGCCAAACTATTTTAGGGTTGACTCTGTTAACTAGTAATTAATTTAGGCAATAATTCCCGCCTTTCGCTTTTTGGGGGTGGAAGGAAAAAGAAAACGTAGGGGAGGGATAGAATCACCACTATCACGGCCAACTATACCAAATTCTTAATTTAAGGATATATTTAATGCTATTTATGAAATGAAATAATAAATAAATAGTAAAAAAATTACTTTATCTTGGGATCTTGGGCGGATAGCGGAATCGAACCCGCATCTTCTCCTTTGGCAAAGAGAAATTTTTTACCATTCGACCATATCCGCATTTTTTTGTTCTTGATACACAATATATATACCCAAACTGGGGGTAAAATTAAAAAGGGGGAAATTATAAAAATAAAAGGGTTTTACCAAAAAGAAATGAAATAAATAAATAAAAAAAAATTTAGGGGGCAATCCTTCCCCTTTCCCGGTTTTCCCGAGTTCCATTTACACCTGAACTTATATATACCCAAATGAAATTTGGGAAATTTTAATTTTAATGCCGGAACTTCTCTCTAAGTTCAAATTTTTTGTTGTATTTTAAGAAGCCCCCCTTAATTTTTTTGTTTATTTGGTTTCTTTCGGGGATTAGATTAAATTTAATGTTCCCAACCAAAAAATTAGGTCTTTTTTTGGCTTATAATGAATTTTCCCGGTAAAAATTAAATTCGAAGCTATACCATATATACAAAAATACAATTTTTGTTATCAATCAAATTTTTCAAGGGTTTAAAAATTTAGATTTGAACTTTCAAAAGCTTGAAAGAAGGCTGTTTTTAATCTAATCCCCAAAAGGGGCTATAAATTTGGGCCCCTTACACCAAAAACAATTAATTAAAAAATTTAATGTCCCCAGATTTACTTTTCCCCAAATCCTTGTTTTGCTTTTCCATGGCATTTTTTTAATGTTTTTTGGGGAAATAAATTTTTTTTAAAACAGTCATGAACTATACTTCTAAGGAAATTTGCGACCGGGACCCCCTTTAGACTTTCTACAAAGTTACAGATTGCGTTCGGAGGAAAAAAAAGTTTTTGGGATCTAGTGAACCCCTTTTTGAAAACTGTTTTTTTGGAACGAACTTGGGGCCGAATCCTCCTCCTTTTCAATTAAATGTTTTTTTAGGGCCCATGCTAGAAATTTTTTTGGCCGGAAAAAACAAATCCCATAAGAAAAATAGATAAAAGGATTGAAAGTACTTAGGTGAAATGGAAATTTAAAGGTTTTTCCATTTTTTACTGGATCTTCATTTAATTGGGGGCGGGGAACAGTTCGGGGCCGAAAATTTTTCCCCTTTTTTTGGGGAGCGGGAAGCCCGTAAAATTTTTAATTTTGGTCCTTTTAACTTTGGGGTAGTAACCCCTTTTTTTAAAAAAATCTGGGGGGGGCTATAAACCGGGGGGAAAAAAGAAAATTCCAAGCCTCAATTTATTTATAAAAAAATCCCCTTTGGAAAAAGGTTAGGTAGAGAAAATCAAAAAGAGGGGCCATTTGACCCCTGGAACTTTTTTCCAAATTTTTTAACACCTAGGGCAAATTTCTTATTTTAAGTTTTCTTACTTTATTTTTTGGTCCGTTTAAATTACGTCCCCCTTTTGCCCAAAAAACCCAAAAAAAAAACCGTTAAGCCAACCTTGGGAATAAGGCCCCCTACTTTGGTAAAACAATTTTTAAAATTCATTTTAAAAATATCTGGGCCCATCCCTCCATTTTTAAAAAAAAATAAAATTTAAAAAGGGTTGAAAAAAAATAAATTCGGCTCCGCGTAAATTTCAGCCCCTTTTTTCCCGGGGGAAATACGAAAATGGCCCTTAGAGTT
>NW_026718404.1:0-13320 GCF_029784015.1 Lycium ferocissimum | reverse complement strand
CGATATTAGAATGATGTTGAATGAAAAGTGTGATATAATTACGTGGCTCACCTAGTATGCGATGTAAAGTGTGTTAAGGGGTGCCCGGGTGGGATAGCACCGGGTGCTCGTCGCGGCCCTCAGGTTGGGTCGTGACACTCTCCGTGTCTGGCTAGTATCTCCTGCTATCGATTTGCCCTTCTGGGCAGCTTTCGCTTTCTTTGGAGGCATAGCTATAAACAAAGCAGTCTGTTAGGAAAGGATTATCCTCGTAATACAGCTCTATCGCACGATCTAAGATAAGAAGGAAAGATGACACCCTAAATGTCCTGTAGCTTCCTGTTTATAGATGTGGTGCACAACACACCGATAAACAAGACTTTACTAGACATGGTCTGTAGACACTCCGAGAATGAACCGCTCTGATACCACTTTTGTCACGACCCAGCCCCGTGGGCCATGACTAGTGCCCGAGCTGGACACCCATACGTACCTGTCAACATTATCGGGCTGATACTATAGGCCTCAACTAATTACATCGCATCATATTCACATATACAAGCCGACGAGGCTGCCACTATACATGTTATTATACTACGCAAGCCGACAAGGCTGCCATTACACATCAAAACATTACGCAAGCCGACAAGGCTGCCACTACGAAACGATAACACAAGCAAGCCGACAAGGCTGCTACAACAACATGACAATATATGCAAGCCGGCAAGGCTGCTACAGCGATGGAACACGCATAATGATCATATACACAACTGACCATATCTGAATACAACCCACATACATGTCCACAGACCTCTAAGAGTTTCAACAGTGAAATATGACGGGACAGGGCCCCGTCGTACCCTTAGACAGCAGATACATATATACATAAAAAAAAGGGTATGTACCAAAATCTAGGCTTCGGAACAACGGAGCTCTCCAAGACAGCAGAAAGGGAATCCTAAGCTGGCGGATCACCAAAGCGAGTATCTGCACCTGCAGGCATGAAACGCAGCCCCCCGAAGGAAGGGGGTCAGTACGGAATATGTACTGAGCATGTAAAGCATGAAATACAGTAAACAGGATCATAACTGAAATAAGGAGTATAGAAAACAAGTACAATAACCAGAAAACCATAAGGCTTGCCTTTTGAAACATAAATCATGCATGTCAATATCATACCCAACCCGTTATGGGACTTAGTGACATAATTAGATAATCATCCTGTACATATGTATATATAACATGTCCCGGCCCTCTAGGAGGGACTCGGTAAATAAAATCATCATATGCCATCCTCGGCCGCCATCCCCGTATCATCATATCATCATGTCATCATATCATCATACACATATACATATAACGTGTCTCGGCCCTCTAGCGAGGGACTCGGTGAACAATGCAATGAACCGAACTGCACGAAAACGTGTCCCGGCCCGGACTCGGTGAAAGACATATTGAGACTTGCACGAGTGGAGTAGCGAGCAACCATATGCAATTAAAACATTTTCCAAGATTCAATAGAATAATCAACACAAGCTATCATTTAAAAATCAGGACAATAGTTATATCAAATACTATTCGAATGTTACTCGGGACATCTCAACTAACTCTCGAATGCTATCATAAAGTATATCAAAAGGACTTAGAAATCATATTCATATGTCAATAAAGTATGAAACATCTTATAGAGTCCAAATAACAAGTTACCATAAAGTTCCTAAGAATAGGAACGGATGTATATCGACTAGTGTCCAACATACAGAAAGCTGAAAAGGGAGGCTCAATCACTCGAGAGTTCTAACATCAAGAAGTAAATAAGAATTATAGATCACATCCAAAGTCTATGAATAGAATTACCCCAAAGTTCATATCATTTATCACTTAGATCTAGGACATGGCAAAAGAAAGAAGGGACAGCTTTACATACCTGTTGACGACTAATCGCAAAACCGTTCGCTTCGTCGCCCTTTAGCCTATATAATATAAAAGTAACGCTATCGTTAGTACTATACTTTCTAGCTCGTAATTCCAAGACTCATCGCTTATAGAACTTATTCTTTAACTCATACTTTCTCGTTTAGGGTTTCTCTTTAGTTAAGGACTTAACGAAAATCGGGTAGCATTTCCCCTATATATTCGCCTAACCCGAATTTCCAATTATTTTCCTGTTAACACAGAAATACCAATAATAGAGATATACATACGAAATTCTCACAATTCATCCCATAACAATTCTAACAACCCAACAACTTCTCTAAATCCATTTCAACCCACAATTTCCCATAACATCAATTTTATGCATTTTCTTACTTCCAATTTCGTCCAATCCAATTTTAATAAATCCGTTACAACACTATTAACACAATGACACCATAAAACAAGAAAATCTTACCTTAATTTTCTCGGAGGAATTTCTACTTTTAATTGCTCCAATTTCGCAATTTCTCCTTCTCCAACTTAAAATACAATGTTGCTATCACCTCCTTAAACTTGTAAATCACCTTGGGATTAATCTAACAAGAACAATTTTTTTTTTATTATTTGGTGGCTGCCGTGGCCGTGAATGCCATGGCAATGTTGCTCTCTCTCTCTTTTCAATTTACTTTGAAATTGCCATTGAAATATGACTAACATTAGTCATGAATTGTAACTTATATATGCTGCCCCATTTTAGGACACGTTGCTGCCACTGATCTTTGCTTAATTGGTGCCACGTGGCAGCCTACTTGGTGCCACGTGGCAGCCCTTTTATATATATATATATATATATATTTTAATCACTAATCCCTTACTTAGAAATTTAATCATAATTAATTAGTCCCTAATATCCTATAATATTTCTATACTAAATAAAATTTATAAACAATTAAATCTAATTTAGAAATTAAAAATTATGGGTTTCTATTCCGTATCCGGGAAGGGTTCCGTCTTTAACTCCTGTCGATTCCTTTGCGAATGACTCGACGTATAAAATACGGGGTATAACAACTATCCTTTACAATATTCCTCGAGTTATTTGCTCTCAATGTCATATTGTTCAAGGTCTTCACGAATGATTTCCAGTACAGTCTCAGATACCCGCTTGATTCTTGTTCATTTATTTACTAGCTATTAGACTCATTTCTGCATAACTCTCACTTTTTGTTTTAGAGTCTATGTCTATCACATCTTAGGATTCATCGTTTCCATTTCGTATTTCCTTACTCGCTTCCCCCCTTAAGGGTCTCACTTATCTCCATTACCTCACTTCCAATCTCGAATTCATACATCCCTTTCGTCAATTCCCTTATTATAGCGCAGCATATTCATTCCATTTCCCATAATTTATAGCTACAGTAATTCATGTGTGAAGTCTTAACACACTCATCTTGCAGTTTTGCAACCAAGTAATACAGCCAACATAGCTACCCAAACAAGGATGTATTTTACTTAGCTCAATCGTTAGTTTCCGCTCCAATTGACACCTTTTGTCCCATAGGGATGCTCGAAATAGTAGTATGTCTAGCTATCCGCACCATCCATGTAACGTCACTTATCGCATTCTTCGATACTCAGAGTTCACTTATAGCGTCATCCTTCTCTTTTTTCCCATCTCAAGTTATTCCTCTCTTTCCCGTAATCGACTTATAGTAACCGTAGATACATTTTCCCGTAAACTTGCCATCTTTGGTTTGAAGGATCTAAGTCTCATGTGCTACTAATACCTCTTATGCCTCATACTCTTTTACTCTTGTGTTGCACACAACATTGATTTCAAAACTAATCATAATCATATCGTATTTGTCGTTGATGATAGCCTTGCTTTATCGCTTTATCGTCGTACAATAAACTCATAACTCATGGCCACATTTTTTATTTCCAACTTATTCCTTTATATACTTTACTCGTTCTATCTTGGTATAGGATATTCGTAGGAGATGCATCTTCCTTTTCTCATAATACAACTACTTCTTAAGTGCGCGTACTTCGCATATTTCCTTTTCTTTCTATACCCATACTTATTCCTTTACATTCTTTCCTCCTCAATTTATCTTATTACCTTCCGTTTTATAATCAATCCTTTAATCCTCGCACAAGGAACCCTATTCTTAACTCAGTACCGCTTTGTCCTTTAAAATATATTACTTCTATACTATCCATTCTTGTCACACCTCGAAAAATTTCCCGTTAGTGCACAGTGAATAAGCTAATGAAGAGCACGAAGTATCTGATGTTTTGATAAGTAAGAAACAGCATTTGATGATTCTAAAGTAAGATTTGAAAGACATTTGATGTTAGATGAGAAAGTGTCAAGAGAAGGCAATGTATGCGATAAGTATCGAAAGAATTTATGAGTAACGAGTTAATGGTGACTTAAGGATATTTTGGAGAAGAGTGATAATGTCCCTTAGATTGGTATTGAGGTGTTAGACAAGTGCCAAGAAGGTTCCATAAGGATTGGAGATCAAACGAGTCGACGAGAACGAGATCGGAACCACTGGACATTATACGGGCAGACATACTGGCCGTATAAAACATACGGACCGTATGTCCAGCCATAGGTTCAGCCCAGAATGGCATGCCTCACTGGACCAAACATACGGACCAGACATACGGCCAGTGATAAATATACAAACCGTATGTTGGTCCGTATGTTCTGGTCGGGACAGATTTGTGTATTTAATAAGGGATCCAAGTTTCATTTATTTCATATCACCTTTCACTCCCCTTCTCTCTAAAACATCTCTCCACATTTCTCCCACAAGTTTTCAAAATAATTAGTGTTCAACTTCATCAAACCAAGTGAATCAAGCATAAGAAACCCATTAAAGTTCATCCAAAGCAAGAATCCAAGTGAAGGAAAAACTAGGGTTTTGCTCAAGTGAGGTATTTGCACCCGAGGTTCATTCCTACACCTTCTAAGGTAAGTTTTATGATGTTTCCATGTTGTTTAAAGTATTTGGAAGTTGAAACACTTGGGTTGCAAAAGAATATAAGAAATGGGTCATGAATGTGCAATAGTGCCATTTTTGAATAGATGTTTGGAATGAGTTATGATTCTTGATACATTATGAATATAATCATGTTATAAATGATGTTGAGAGTATGGAAATCGACATTGTATGTGAATAAACATATTGTCAAGATATGTCTATGGTTATGGATGAATTGAAGTGAATCGTGAAGTAAGGATAGTGTAGTTGAATAAAGACTATTGTGACGATATTGTGAATGTTATTATTGATGTTTGGGAGTTGATATATGATGTGGAGGAAGTCGTATAAATAAAGGAGATGCTGTCCGATTTTCTCTAGAATTAGTCATGAATGGTAAGCTATCCATTCTCTAATGATTAGTATAACTCTAATGAAGGTAGAAACGTGAGCATTGAAGAAGCACGTACCAGTGATCGAATAGTTGCACGAAAAGGTATGTAAGGCCAACCCTTCTTTCATAAGGCATGGTTCTTTGGCCAAATGTTTTTCCTTCTATGAGCCTACGATGTTCTCTAACGATCTCATCTCTAAAAGCTGCTAAGCTTATGATTCTAGATATGATACGATTGTGCTAAGTTCCTTATACAATGAGTAATCCTCTAAAGGATATAATGTAATGAATGACGATAGTAAAAAGGATAAAGATGATTATGAGCATATATGAATATGCGCCCATGAGTGGCTATTGTGAACCCCGAGCTTATATGGCCGGGTAGAATATAGTGAATATGTATATGTATATCTATGTATAACGATACGCGCGCACCACTGCAGTTGGGTATGGATAACACTGAGCCTTGGTAGGGCCAGGTATGTATGACACTGAGCCTTGGTAGAGGCAGGTATGTAAAACACCGAACCTTCGTGATCGGGTATGCAATATAAATGTTATGTATACGACATCAAAATGAGTACGAATATGCTATGTATATGACATCAATATGTGTACGAATATGTTAAGAATATGTAAATGCCAAGTAAAGGCTATGTATATGCAATGTATATGATATGAACATGAGTATGAAGGGAAATATGAATACATATACGAATATGGATACGAAAGGTAAATGAGTACGGATATGGATGTATGTACGCGAATACGCAATAGAATTGGAACGTCCCTATGGAATGCAAGTAAGTGCTATGACGATGATGCTATTATCTCCCATCCTATGTTATTTCATATGTTGATTATTATGCTTTCATATTGATATTGATCATGATTTACATACTCAGTACATTCTTCGTACTGACGTCCTTTTGTTTGTGGACGCTGCGTCATGCCCGCAGGTGGCTAGGGAGACAGACTTGATCCATAGCTATATTCTCGGGGACTACATAGCGTAGCTCCATTTCATTCGGAGCTGCAGCTTTTGGTATAGATTCTTTTGTGTACATATTTTTGGGTACGGCGGGGTCCTGTCCCACCCATATGTTATGATATGACGTACCCTTCTTAGAGGCTCGTAGACATGTGTATATGGTTAGATATGTTCGGCCTTGTCGGCCTATATTTTGAGATATTATTTTGATAGCCATGTCGGCTTATGTAAATTTATATGGCATAGTGTTAATGATGATTTAGATGTGTTGTTGCCCAATGAGATTAGAATGATGATGAATGAAAAGCATGATTTGACTATGTGGCTCACCTAGATGTGATGTATAAGTATGCTAAGGGGTGCCCGGGTGGGCTAGCACCGGGTGCTCGTCGCGGCCCTACAAAAGCGGTATCAGGGCAGTTCAGTCCTAGGGTGTGTCTACGAGCCGTGTCTAGTAGAGTCTTGGTTATGGGTGTGTTGCGCGCCACACTTATAAACAAGAAGCTGCGGGCATTTTAGGAATGAATGACCTTCTTTCTTCATAAGAAATCGTGCGATAGAGCTATGATGTAAGAACTTCTTGTTTCTTAACCATGTGTGGTGTATTTCAGAAATGCCTGTAAAGAGAAAGGCTTCAGCAGCCCAAAAAGGCAAGACGGTGGCAGAAAAGCGGGCGGAAAGAGCACCGCCACCGGTAGTAGAAGAAAGTGAGTCCCAAAGTGCGGCTCAATCTCAGTCATCCCGTTCAGTACCTATATTAGAGGAGCGTGAGGGAGCCTCAGCCCCAGCTCCAGCACCCCCGGCTCCTCCACCGCAAAGTGAGGCTCAATCTCAGTCATCCCGTTCAGTGCCTATATTAGAGGAGCGTGAGAGAGCCTCAGCCCTAGATCCATCACCCCCGGCTCCTCCACCGGATGCTTCAGGCCAAGATGTAAAAGAGGCCATTAATCTGCTGACTCAATTGGTTGCTGCCCAGACTCAGAGGCAAAGCACAGGGCAAGGTGATAGGGCTGCTAGTGCAAGAGCCCGTGACTTTATTAGTTTGAACCCTCCGGAATTCTTTGGATCAAAGCCGGGTGATGACCCTCAGAATTTCATCGATGGTATATTGAGGACGCTTCGGTTGATACTTGCTTCGGACATAGAATCGGTGGAGTTAGCGTCCTATAGATTGAGGGATGCTGCAGTTCACTGGTACACGGTTTGGATAGCTTCACGGGGAGCCAATGCACCTCCTCTGATATGGCAAGAATTTGTAGATGCATTTCTCCGACATTATTTGCCTCCAGAAGTTTGGCGAGCTAGAGCCGATAAGTTCCTAAATATGAGACAAGGGAGCATGAGTGCTCTAGAGTATAGTCTCTGCTTCAATTCCTTGGCTAGGTATGCTTCGGCCATGGCAGCGGATATGGGCGACCGAGTGCACCGGTTCGTGAAAGGCCTAGGGCCACATTTGATGGATAGATGCTTGACCGCGTCCCTTCAGGACAACATGGATATTTCACGCATTCAAGCCCATGCTCAGAATCTAGAAGAAAGCCTACAACAGCAAAGAAGTGAACGTGAGCATGATAGAGGGCATAGCAAGAGGGCTAGATCTTCGGGCCCGATGAGTGAATATAGAGGCAGGCACAGACCGCCGTTTTCGAGGCATTCAAGCCAATGTATGACTAGTGCACCTCTACGGTTTTCAGGCCAGAGATTCGATAGATCTACTCATTCCGGGCCGAGTCAGGGCTTTTCGGGATCTCAGTTTGGAGGTGATTCGAGTCAGGCGAGACCATCCGTACCACGATGCTCCCAGTGTGGGAAGTTACATTAGGGTCAGTGCAGATTGGGTTCAGAGGGTTGCTATTCATGTGGTCGGCCAGGCCATATTATGCGAGATTGCCCCTCAGTTAGTGGCAGAGGTAGGACCCAGCCTTCAGGGTCAGTAGCCGGATCTTCAGCATCTATACGCCCTATGGGGCCAGGTTCACATGCGCCAGGCAGCCATGGTAGAGGCAGGGGGAGAGTCCCCAGTTCTAGCGGTCCTCAGCACCGTATTTATGCTTTGGCTGGACGCCAAGATCTTGAGTCTTCTCCTGATGTTGTCACAGGTATATTATCGGTACATTCTCATGATGTATATGCTTTGATAGATCCCGACTCCACGTTGTCATATGTTTCTCCATATATTGCGGGTCGGTTTAGAATCAAACCGGAGTCGATTAAACCTTTTGAGGTGTCCACACTCGTTGGTGAATCGATAATAGCTAGTCGAGTATATAGAAATTGTGTAATTGTGATTTGTGATCGCCGTTGTCATGACCCAACCCCGTAGGCCGTGACTAGTGCCCGATCTGGGCACCCAAACACTTCCTCAGATAATATCAAACACATCCAGGTATATAACAGAAGCCGACAAGGCTGTGTTTCAAATTTATATAATTTTCAGAAAAATTTCGGCAGAGTTTCCTTTGTTTTACGGACTATCCAAAATAACCCTGCACGCAGAAAATACCAACAAAGGCCACACAGGGCCAACAAAACAACATATATACATATGCGGGCCGACAAGGCTAGCGAATGGCGCAACGGCCCAAAAACATATACAAAAGCAAGCCGACAAGGCTGCCACGGCGAATGGAATCGCCCAAACACAACATATACAAACACAACTGTACAGAAGTAGGCACAACCCACAAACATGTCCACAGACCTCTAAACAGACAAACGGAATCATATGACGGGACAGGGCCCCGCCGTACCCATGAACAAACATATACAAATGCAACGGACGAATATATACCAAAATATGGCTCCGAAATAAGGGGAGCACTCCAACAAAGAAGAGGGTGTCCTAAACAGGTGGATCACCAAACTCATATGTTTGTACCACGCGGGCATGAAACGCACCGAAGAAAGGGGATCGACGAAATATGTACCGAGTATGCAAAGCAGAAAAATGTAGTGTACAAATCGAGTCATGATCGAAATAGAGGTACAGAAAGTAAATGCATTTCCAAAATATCAAAATGTTACTTCAAAATATAATCATGCATAGGGCACAGGAAATATGGTCACCCGCCTGTCAATGGCGCCATAACACAGCATAACGCCAGAAAGTTTCAAATCTCCGTATCCCCGTCACATATCATACACAACATATCGCCATACACAGCATAACACCAAATATAGTGGAACCCGGCCCTCGAGCGAGGAGCTCGGTGAACCATAAACACAGCATAACACCGGAGTATATCATAATGCGCACGACAACAGAACCGGCCCGGGACTCGGCGAAGGATATAACAGAATGCACGAACTGAGTAGTGAGGGGTCATATACATCAAATCATTGTCATAATCTAAAAGATAAGTAAAATAGTCATATTGGAAATCGAAATAATAATTACAACATTTTCTTTCAAAAGTTATCGAAATTACATAAAAGGGCGTCGCGGGACCCACAGACGGGTGTAGACCCGAACTGGGCCCGCCTATGAAAAACATACTCATTCTATATCATACAATCTCCTACGAAGATCTCAAAGCAATCCGAGCTTTTCTGTGAAAGTTATGAGCGTTTGAAATTTTGGAATCGCTAAAGAATAAACTTTAAAACAAAAATCAGCTTTCATGTAATCTTTACAAATTATGAATTCCAGGAACATAAGGATCAATGTTTTGTCATGTCAACACAAGAATGCCAAGGAACAAATGCGATTCATAAACATGCTCGGATTGCGAGAATAGAGTTTCCTCGAGGCTCGTATCATAGCCTACTTTAACTAAGGCATGCCAAAAAGAAAGGTTGCTTTACATACCTCAAACGCTCTCCAATATAATCCAAACGCAAGCTAAATCCAACCTACGCTTCGGGCTGCCCAATGTCTACAAACAAGCCATAATGCCAAACATTAGCTAATGACTTTTTGGGCATTAAATTCCAAATTTGCCCTTAATTCTATAGAAATTTGGGCAGCATTTCCCCTGTAAATAGGCCACCCCGAGAATTTAACTCGGCCAAATCAATCAACAACAACAACAACAACCAACCTAGCAACATTAAAAACCAATCCGGAAGGCAATACAACAATAATAGCTCTCTTTTCCATCATTCAACAACTTTCATAAATTCACTTCGACGACTTGCATTCAAGCCAACGTCGACTCTTATACATTCAAATATTAACCCGAACCCATACCAACCATATTTAAAGACATTCTAAGCAATTCATACAACATTTCCAACAACCCAAATTTTTCTCCAATTCAGCCGAATCCAGCCCCCAAACCCGAGAACCTCACTTAACCCATTCCTCATTTTCGAATCATGATTTGCATTCACAATTCATATTCTACAATGCTATTCTCATCAATAGACAATTTACATTAAATATACAATAGTCTCCAAATCAGTCCGCAACAACTACAAAATCAGTTTGAGTTACTAAACATTCATTTCCAACATAGAATTCATAACGACGACGAATAAAACATTAAGCGATATTAATTCGTTCATTGTCATATAATATGACCCATTTCGACCAACACTACACATATACATATATGGATGATTCTCAATCGTTCTTCACCTTACAATGATCATAATAAACTAACTAGGCATTAATTCATAGTTTCAACACAACACAACACACACCCACTCTACACGGCTAACACCACACACACAACTCACTTCCAACGTACCATTTTTCATGATATTCATCCAATTTAACATACTACAAGATACAAACAACCTTTAGAACACATAAAACATAATCAAATCTTACCTTTTCTCTTCAATTCCACAATATGCTAGGGTTTCCAAGGATGAAAAATAATGGGTTGATCGCTCCAACGACACCTCCACGCTACTTAGGGACCTTAATATAGTGGGTTTACACCAAGGAATTAATTTTGGAAGAGCTTAAAATGGAGTTGGTTTTTTTGGCTCCCTTGGCCGAGAGCTTCTATCTCTTCAACTCTTGTTCCCTTATTTTTTTTCTAAGTGTTGAAATGCAAATGAAGACTTGTGGTCATCTTTTAACTAATATAAGAAGTTCACAATTGTCCCTTGGCCCACATTAATGTGATGTTCCAATTAAAAGTTGACACAAAATTGTGTGGGCCATTCACCCCACTTACACGGCCAACCATGGAAATGGATGATTTTTTTCAACTTCCAATTTTATCACTTTTGGTCCCAAATTCTCCTAATTATTCCATACCAACAAATTCATGATCAACTTATGGCTCAAAATAAAATCGAAGGTCAAAAATCCCGACTTTGTAACCCGGCATAGTTTTGTCCTTAACTTATCATAATTAATCCGGATTGTTCCAATGTACAAAAATACGAGTTCTAACAGCCGTACTATGATTGACTTGCATGAGTTAAAAATGATGGATTTTGATGTCATTATGGGCATGGATTGGTTGGCTTCTTGCTACGCCAATGTTGATTGTAGAATGAAAATGGTTCGTTTCTAATTCCGGAGAACCGGTTTAGAATGGAAAGGAAATATGGCGTCACAAAAGGGTAGGTTTATTTCCTATCTAAAGGCAAGAAAAATGAGCACGAAAGGTTGCATTTATCATCTAGTGCGGGTTCAAGATGTAGAAGCTGAACCGCCAACTTTTCAGTCAGTTCCCGTTGTGAATGAATTTTCGGATGTATTCCCGGAAGAGGCTCCAATCCTTCCTCCCGAGCGGGATATTGATTTTGCTATCGATGTGTTACCAGACACCAAACCTATATCTATTCCTCCTTATAGAATGGCTCCCGCAGAATTGAAAGAGTTGAAGGAGCAGTTGAAAGACTTGCTAGAGAAAGGCTTTATTAGGCCTAGTTCATCCCCGTGCGGAGCACCCGTATTATTTGTCCGAAAGAAAGATGGCTCTTTGAGAATGTGCATTGACTATCGGCAATTAAATAAGGTGATGATTAAGAATAAATATCCTCTTCCGAGAATCAATGACTTATTTGATCAATTACAAGGTGCCAAATGGTATTCCAAGATAGATTTGAGATCCGGGTATCACCAAGTGAGAGTTAGGGAGAAAGATATCCCTAAGACATCCTTCAGAACAAGATGTGGCCATTTTGAGTTCCGGGTAATGTCGTTTGGGCTAACTAATGCACCAGCAGTATTTATGGATTTGATGAATGATGTGTTCAGGCCTTTTCTAGATTTGTTCGTGATTGTGTTCATCGATTACATCTTGGTGTATTCTAGGTCCGAGGCAGAACATGCGGATCATTTGCGTACTGTCCTTAAAGTTCTTCAAACCCGGGAATTGTTTGCAAAATTTTCTAAGTGTGAGTTTTGGTTGAACTCGGACATTTCGGGGCACATTGCTTCAGCCGATGGTATTCGGGTAGATAGCCGTAAGAAGATTGGTAGTGAAGACTTAGCCAAGGCCCACAACTCCTACGAGGTTAGTAGCTTTCGGGGCTTAGCGGGTTATTACGGGAGATTTGTTGAAAGTTTTTCTTCTATTTTTGCACCACTCACAAAGCTAACTCAGAAATCAGTAAAGTTTCAATGGACAGATGCTTGTGAACATAGTTTCCAAGAGCTAAAAGATATATTGACTTCTGCACCAGTCCTAACACTTCCAGAGGGATTGGAAGGTTATGTTATTTATTGCGATGCTTCAGGCGTTGGGCTAGGCTGTGTATTGATGCAACATGGCAAGGTGATTGCATATGCTTCAAGGCAATTGCGGAAACATGAAAAGAATTATCCAACCCATGATCTTGAATTGGCCGCAGTGATTCATGCATTAAAGATATGGAGACATTATCTCGTATGGTGTTCATGTAGATATTTACACGATCATAAGAGTTTTCGATATCTTCAAGCAAAAAAGAGTTGAATTTGCAGCAACGATTTATGGTTGGAATTGTTAAAAGATTATGATGTTGACATTTTATATCACCCGAAAGGCAAATGTTGTGGCTGACGCTCTTAGCCGCAGATCTATGGGAAGTTTGTGTGATGTGCGATCAGAGAAAAGAGAAATGACACGTGAGCTCCGGCAGTTAGCTAGCCTAGG
>NW_026718403.1:0-18578 GCF_029784015.1 Lycium ferocissimum | reverse complement strand
CTCTTATGTTTTTTTGGAAAACTATCCGAACATCCACAATTTGCCAAATGTGATAGAATCGTTTTGAAACTTACATGGATGACTCCATGAGTCTAATGTTCGTAAATTTTGTCCGCCACCCCGACTTGACCCGAGGTGGGCCCAATTAACCCCCGAGACTCCTTCGGTTGCTAATACACTTATCTTTGTAATGTCGGGAAAAGATCTTTGCTTATGATTTTGGCTATTATAGAACAACGTTTTGATTGCTCCCTGATATTCTGATTTATATTTTAAACTATAAATACGATTTCAAAGGTATTTTTGTGAGATAAACTCCGTGTTGATCGCCTGTTCCGACTCAGTTTATTCGACGGGCTGCCATATGATTATGTCAAGTGTCATAAATGTTTGGATATATAAACTGCATTAGTTTCCGCACTACTCTTCTCGTGCCTATACTATGACATCGTTCGCCGGTTCCCGGGCCGGTTTGTAATCGTGCGCACCATAATAAATTCGGGCAAAGATGTCCGTGTTACGGTTCCCGAGACCTCGCTATAGGGCCGGGGTTCCGTTTATGGAGTTATGTCCGTGGATATGGCTTATGATATGTTTTCGATGATATGACATGTCGGATCATATGTTGTGTTCGGGATGTACGAGATTTGAAACCTCTCCGAGTATGCTTCGTGTTGTGGCACCAAATACGAGGGTGACCACGTTCCCGAGCTCCTTATGCATGATTTTCTATTTGCATTATGTACATGTGTCTTCGCATGATTTTGATATTTTTATCCGGTATTCTCTCCTCCGTACCCTTCCACTTCGCTTATGGTTCTGATTGCTCGTACTTTATGCTTTGCATATTCAAGACATCTTTTGTACCGACCCCCTTTCTTCGGGGCCGCGTTTCATGCCCGCAGTACAGAGAGATTCGTGGTCCGGCTGGGTGTAGGCCGCACATTCCGCTATCGAGAGTGCTCCTTTAGTCCAGAGCCCATATGGTGGTACCTATCTTCTGCGATGTTTATGCTTTTGTATATTTGGTTATTTGGGGTACGGCGGGGCCCTATCCCGTCATATGTTTCTGTTTCGATTTGTAGAGGCCTGTAGTCATACATGTGGGTCATGGGTCATGTGTGCGTTCGTTTGTTTATGATCTGCGTCTTAATGCGGTCCCGTTTGTTATTATGGCCAAGACGGCCTAATTGTCTGTACACGTGTCTGTATCTGGCGATGCATATTCCGCCAATCTATCAGATTTGGATGCGGCCTAAATGGCTTGTATGTTTGTATATGTGTATATATATATTCGGCGATGTGTATTCCGCCGTCCCTTCGACTTTTGATGTGACATTGTTGCACGCGAGACCGCTTAAAATAACATTTGCTTTAATCTCGCTTGAAATGATTAATATGAAATCGAGATAATTAGAAAATGACGAGTTAGCTCGTGAGTTTGTTCGGGTGTCTAGATAGGACACCGCCGCGGCCCACGGAGCCGGGTCGTGACAATCAAGCAGCCCCAAAAGGGCAAGACGGTGCAGAAAAGCCGGCCGAAAGAGCACCGCCACCGTAGGTGAGGAAAGTAAGTCCCAGAGTGCGGCTCAATCTCAGTCCTCTCATTCAATGCCTATATTAGAGGAGCGTGAGGGAGCCTCAGCCCTAGCTCCAACACCTCCGGTTCCTCCCCCGGATGCTTCAGGCCAAGACGTAAAAGAGGCTATACATTTGCTTACTCAATTGGTTGCCCGTACCCGGCAAAGTACAAAGGCAAAAAAGCGATAGGGCTGTTAGTGCAAGAGCCCGTGATTTCATTAGTTTGAACCCTCCGAAATTCTTTGGATCAAAGCCGGATGATGACCCTCCAAATTTCATTGATGGTATGTTGAGGACGCTTCGGTTGATACATGATTCGGACACCGAATCGGTGGAGTTAGCGTCCTATAGATTGAGAGATGTCGCAGTTCATTGGTACACAGTTTGGATGGCTTCACGGGGAGCCAATGCACCTTCTCCGGTATGGCAAGAATTTGTAGATGCTTTTCTCTGACATTATTTGCCTCCCGTGTCTGCGAGGCCAGAGCCGACAAGTTCTTGAATTTGAGGCAAGTGGAGCATGAGTGCTCTGTGAGTATAGTCTCCGTTTCAATTCCTTGGTTAGGTATGCTTCGGCCATGGTAGCGGATATGGGTGACCGAGTGCACCGGTTTGTGAAAGGCCTAGGGCCACATTTGATGGATAGGTGCTTGACTGCATCCCTTCAAGACAATATGGACATTTCACGCATCCAAGCCCATGCTCAAAATTTAGAAGAAAGCCTACAATAGCAAAGGAGTGAACGTGAGCATGACAGAGGGTATAACAAGAGGGCTAGATCTTCAGGTCCGATGAGTGAGTATAGAGGTGGGCACCGATAGCAGTTTTCGAGGCATTCAGGCCATCCTATGACTAGTGCGCCTCCACGATTTTCAGTCCAGAGATTTGATAGATCTACTCATTTCGGACCGAGTCAGAGCTTTTCGGGATCCTGGGGCCAGAGGATTCGGCTGTGCGAGGCCACCCGTACCACGATGTTCCCCAGCCAAGGGAAGCTGCATTGGGGTCGCGTCGATTGGGCTCCGAGGTTTGCTATTCCCCGTGGTCGACCAGTGCCATATTATGCGAGATTGTCCCTCGCTAGGGCGCAGGTCCGACCCGCCTTCGTGGTCGGTAGCCGGATCTTCAAGACCTATACGCCCTACGGGGCTAGGGTTTACACGCGCCGCCGGCCATGGTGCAGGCAGGGAGTCCCGCGCACTAGCGGGCCCCCGACTATATTTATGCTTTGGCCGGACGCCAAGATTCGAGTCTTCTCCCGATGTTGTCACGCTGCATATTCGGTATTTTCTCATGACGTATATGCTTTAATAGATCTGGGTTCCACGTTGTCATATGTTACTCCGTATATTGCGGGTCGATTTAGAATCAAACTGGAGTCGATCAAACCTTTTGAGGTGTCTACACCCGTGGGTGAATCGGTAATAGCTAGCCGAGTATATAGAAATTGTGTAGTTGTGATTTGTGATCGCCGTACTATGATTGACTTGCATGAGTTAAAAATGGTGGATTTTGATGTTATTATGGGCATGGGATTGGTTGGCTTCTTGCTACGCCAATGTTGATTGTAGAATGAAAATGGTTCGCTTGCAATTTCCGGAGAACCGCTTTTAGAATGGAAAGGAAATACAAGATCACCAAAGGGTAGGTTTATTTCCTATCTAAAGGCAAGGAAAATGATCACAAAAGGTTGCATTTATCATCTAGTTCGGGTTCATGACGTGTGGCCGAACCGCCGACTCCCGCCCGCTTCCGTAGTGAATGAGTTTCCGGATGTATTCCCTAAGAGCTCTGTGCCTTCCTCCCGAGCGGGAGATTGATTTTACTATTGATGTGTTGCCGCACACTAAGCCTATATCTATTCCTTCTTATAGAATGGCCCCCAGCATTGAAAGAGTCAAGGAGCAATTGAAAGACTTGCTTGAGAAAGGCTTTATTCGACCTAGTTCACCCCGCGGGAGCACCCGTATTGTTTGTTCGAAAGAAAGATGGCTCTTTGAGAATGTGCGTTGATTATCAGCAACTGAACAAAGTGACAATTAAGAATAAATATCCTCTTCCGAGGATTGATGACTTATTTGATCAATTACAATGTGCCGGATGGTTTTCCAAGATAGATTTGAGATCTGGGTATCATCAAGTGAGAGTTAGGGAGAAAGATATCCCTAAGACAGCCTTCAGAACAAGATATGGCCATTTCGAGTTTCGGGTAATGTCATTTGGGCTAACTAATGCACCGACAGTGTTTATGGATTTGATGAATGATGTGTTCATGCCCTTTTTAGATTTGTTCATGATTGTGTTCATCGATGACATCTTGGTGTATTCTAGATCCGAGGCAGAACATGCGGATCATTTACGTACTGTCCTAAGAGTTCTTCGTACCTGAGTTGTTTGCAAAATTTTCTAAGTGTAAGTTCGTGAACCCGCCGACATTTCTGGGGCACATTGTTTCAGCCGATGGTATTCGAGTAGATAGACAAAAGATTGAGGCCGTGAAGACTTGGCCAAGGCCCACAACTCCTACGGAGATTCGTAGCTTTTTGGGCTTAGCAGGTTATTACCGGAGATTCGTTGAAAGTTTCTCTTCTATTTCTGCACTACTCACAAAGCTGACCCAAATCGCCTATGTTTCAACGGATGATGCTTGTGAACGCAGCTTCCAAGAGCTAAAAGATAGATTGACTTCCGCACCCGCCCCGACACTTCCAGAGGGATTGAAAGGTTATGTTGTTTATTGCGATGCTTCGTGCGTTGGGCTAGGTCGTGTATTGATGCAACATGGCAGGGTGATTGCACATGCTTCAAGGCAATTACGAAAACATGAAAAGAATTATCCAACCCATGATCTAGAATTTGCTGCAGTGATTCATGCGTTAAAGATGTGGAGACATTATTTATATGGTGTCCATGTGGATATTTACACAGATCATAAAAGCCTTCAAAGATATCTTCAGCGTAAAAGAGTTGAATTTGCGGCAACGACGATGGTTGGAATTGCTAAAAGATTATGATGTTGACATTCTATATCACCCCGGAAAGGCAAATGTTGTGGCTGACGCTCTTAGCCGCAGATCTATGGGAAGTTTGTGTGATGTGCAACCAGAGAAAAGAGAAATGACTCGTGAGCTCCAGCAGTTAGCTAGCTTAGGAGTTCGAGTAGTGGACTCAGGTAGCAGGGGAACAACCATTCAAAATTCAGCAGCCTCGTCGCTAGTAGTGGAAGTGAAAGAGCGACAATACGAAGATCCCATGCTAGTGCATTACAGAGATACACTCCCTCAGAAATAGGAGTCATCATTTGAGATTACAGGAGACAGAGTTCTCCGGTGTCGAGGCAGATTATGCGTTCCTAATGTGGCAGGGTTACGCCACCAAATATTGAGAGAGGCTCACTGTTCCCGTTATTCCGTCCACCCCGGAGCAATGAAAATGTATAATGATCTTAAATCCATGTATTGGTGGAATAGGATGAAGAAAGATATAGCGGAATTTGTAGCTCAATGTCCTAATTGTCAACAAGTGAAAATCGAGCACCAAAAGCCGGGCGAATTGTTTCAAGCTATAGAAATCCCAACTTGGAAGTGGGAAGTAATTAACATGGACTTCATCATAGGCTTGCCCCGTTCTCGACGTAAGTATGATTCCATATGGGTGATTATGGATAGACTCACGAAGTCAGCTCATTTCTTACCAGTCAGAACGACATATGTAGTTAAGATTATGCAAAGCTCTATGTTAAAGATTTAGTGCGACTTCATGGTGCTCCAAAGATTCGTTATCTCTATCGACAGAGGAACTCGGCTTACGCTAATTTCGGAAGTCCTTCCAAGAGGGTTTGGGGACTCATGTGAGCCTTAGCACGGCATTTCATCCACAGACCGATGGACAAGCTGAACGTACTATTCAGACTCTTGAGGATATGTTACGGGCATGTATGTTAGATTTTGGAGGTAATTGGGATGATCACGTACCACTCATTGAGTTTGTTACAATAATAGTTACCATTCTAGCATCCAAATGGCACCGTATGAAGCTTTATATGGGCGAAAGTGTAGATCCCCAATTGGGTGATTTGAAGTAGGAGAAACTAAATTGATAGGGCCAGACTTGGTCCAGCAAGCCATGGAGAAAGTTAAGCTCATACAAGATCGGTTGTTAACAACCCAAAGTCGTCAAAAGTCCTATACGGATAATCGTCGAAGGGACTTTGTTATATCCCGTATTTTGGTAAATTGGGATAATCCGAGTTAGTCATGATAAGTTAAGGACAAGGTTGTATTTTCTTTCGATTTTGTTAAAAGTGCATAAGTTTCATATTCATCTTTTCATTGGCATGGAGTGTTAAGGGTAAAATTGGAATAAGGAAAAATTTGGGTCAAAAGTGAATTATGGAAAGTTAGGCACTTCATGAAAATTAAGGGATAGAAGTGAAATTTTGGAAACTAAGTATTTCATGAAAATGGCCATATGTGGCCATGTGTGTGGTGTGGGCCATGGTACACTCGTGTGGTTTATATAAGTATAGAAAGATGACTAATTCATTATCATTCATCATCTCCACCCCTTAGAATTTTGTAGAACCTAGGAGAAAAAAATAAGGGAGTATTCGGCCATGGCCATGGAAAATGGAAGACCAAAAATCTTCACCAAAAAAATTATTTTTCCTAGCATTCCTACTAATTGGAAGGTCCTAAACAACATGAAGTGGTTGTTGGAGCAAACAAATCCTTGGTTCTTGCAATTCTCAACCCTAGCTAGATGTGAAGTCAAGGAAAAGGTAAGATTTAATCTTGTTTTTATATGTTGTGGATGGTGTATGTAGGTTGTAGCATGTGAAAATGGATGAAATTCATGAAATATGGCATGTTGAAGTGTTGGCCGTGTGTATGTAGTGGTGTGTAGGAATGAAGAATTAAGTGTATTGAACATGTTTGTGTGTTGTTGTAGTGTGTAGAAATGAATGAAACTCATGAAATTGTGATGTTGGTGTTGTGGCCGAAAATGGGCTGATTTGGTGTAAGTATGTTGAACTAATTTTATTTAGTATTTTGGTTGTTGTTGCATGGATTCTATGATGAAAGTGATGGTTTAATGATTCAATTGAAGTTGTAATCGTTTGTAGGTTGTTGGAGAAGGTAATGTGATTTTATTATAGTTTCTTGTATTATTGAGGTTAATGTTGTTAATGTGTAGATTGATGGTGTGGGTCATGAATTTGTAAGAAAGAGATGTGTTGTTGTTGTTCTTATTGGAAGTTTCGGGTGGAATAGTGTAGTGGTCGGGTTGTTTGGAATATTTTGCGGATTGTTTAAACTGTTCTCGAATCTTGTTTGAATGGTTTCGGATTAGTAATTGAACATATGAGTGTTAATATTGGTTTGGATGAAAGTGGTCGAGTTGAATGCATTGGAATGTTGTTGAATTGTGTAGCAAGGAGTATTTAATGTTAGAATGCGTTTTGGAATGATTGTTGATGTTGTTAGCATGATTATTGGTATTGTTGTTGATGAATTTGGCCGAGTTGAATTCTCGGGGTTGTTGTATTTATAGGGGAAATGCTGCCCGAATTTCTATAGATAAAATGATGGTTTGGAATTGAATCCTTCGGTGCGTATGACTAATGGTTGATGCCTAATGACATTGTTGTAGATTTTGAGAAGCTGAGACTTGAGTTTGGATTAGCTCAGGAAGCAAACGAGGTATGTAAAGCTTACCTTTCCTTCTTTTGGCATGTCTTAGATGTGGTTAAGCTATGATATCTTATGAGCTTCGGGGGTAATTCTATTCGTAAAATCCGAACATGTTTATGATTCATATTTGCTTTGTGATGTTGGCATCCTTAATATGGTCAAGCTATGATCCGTATGTCTTTGATATGATTGGATTTGAAATGTTGTGTAAACGGTTTGTTCCGAAAGGATCTTATGTCTAAAAATGTCCGTAACTTTCATGGACAGAATCGGATTGCTTTGATAAGCTCGTAAACGATTCTTAATTGTTTCTTGATATTCGTATTCTTAATGTAGTCGAATTATGGTCCTTATGTCTTTTGTATGACTAAATTTCAAAAGTTGCATAAAAGTTTTGTTCCTAAACGATTCCGAAACTACGAACGCCCGTAACTTTCAAGAAAGGGCTCAGATCGCTTTGATATCTTCGCAAATGATTTCATGATGAGTAATGACCTTAATTTTCATAGGCGGGCCCGGATTGGGTTGACGCTCGTCCGTGGGTCCCGCGACTTTCTATGTTTGGTTCTAACGACCTATTTTTGAAAGGAGTTAATATGACTATCTTTCCGACCCCCGAGTATGATTACTTATGTATCGGTTGAGTCTGAAATAAGGATTTGTATGCATGTGATTTTGATACGTGATTATGGTTTCTGAAGTTCGGTCTGATATGTTCCCGAGTGATATTCGGAAGAAAACCTGATTTGACAATTGTTTCGGTTTTAAACTAATAGTTCGTTCTGACTATCCTATTGGGTCTTTGTAAGTGTCTTGTATGCATATGGTTACTTACGAATCTGCTCGTGCTTTCTGTTGTTATAACTTTCGCCGAGTCCCGGGCCGGTATGTTATCGTGCGCACTATGCTTATTCCGAAGTATGATGTGTTTTTCGAAGTATGATGTGATATGATATATGATGTGATATGGAGTATGATGCGTTCGGAGGTATATAATGTTCCGAAGTATGATGTGTTGTGGCGCCCAGATGGAGTGGCGACCACGTTCTGTTCGCCGGGTTCTATTATGGACCGCATGCGATGATATGATATACGATGATATGATGTGATACATGATGATATGATGATTCTGTTTATCGAGTCCCTCACTGGAGGGCCGGGACACGTTATATGTTATGCATATGTATTCTGGAATATGATCAGTTAGTATCAAACCCAAAGGGTGGGGCAAACCCAATGGTGGGGCAAACCCAATAGTGAGGCAAAATTCCACATTGGTTTAGGCGAATCCCACATCGGTTAATGTCACCTTATATGATAAGTTATGATGTGTTACGGTATGTATGTGATGATTATTCGCTTAGGTCACTCAGTCCCATTATGGGCCGGATATGATACATGACATCGATATGCACGATTTGTATTTCAGGAGTAAGCATTTTGGTATTCTGATTATTATATTTGCCTTCTGTACCTCTGATGCACGGTTTGTGTTTCAGATGCGAGCACTTTGGTATTCTGGTTATTATGCTCACCTTCTGTACTCCTTACTTCGGTTATGATCTCGTTTTCTGTATGCCATGCTTTACATGCTTAGTACATATTCCGTACTGACCCCCTTTCTTCGGGGGCCGCGTTTCATGTCGCGCAGGTATATGCAGATGAGTAGAAGATGTTCCAGCGGGATTGGCGAGCTCTATTTTCTCCCGGAGCGCTGCCGAGTCAGAGTGCAATCGTATGAAAACTGTAATATGAGGCACAACAGTACTTCGGCTTACATAGCCGCTTACAAAACAAACCCGACATATCATACACTCGACACTGTCTGCAAAGTCTCTACTAACATCTCAGATACCATACAAGCACTCGGACTCGGCAGCATTCCGGAAGAAATGGAACTCGCCAATCCAGCTGGAACATCTTCGCTAACAACACCGACTCATCCGTGGGTACCACGTGGCATGAAACGCAGCCCCCGAAGAAAGCGGGTCGACGGAATATGTACCGAGTATGTAAAGCATAGCATACGTAAAATGAAATCATAACCGAAGTCAGGGGTACAGAAAGTGAGTATAAAAAAACCCAAATACCAAAGTACTTACATCCGACACACAAATCATACTTACTCATACCGAACGCATCATAATCTGTCATATGAAATAGCATTAACCGATGTGGGATTTGCCTAGACCAATGTGGGATTTGCCTCATCATTGGGTTTGCCCCACCATTGGTGAACAAACTCATCATATCATCATACATCATCACATATCAAATGCGGTCCATAGGACCCGGCGGACGAACGTGGTCGCCCCCTATCCGGCGCCACAACACAAAGATAACACCGAAGTTTCAAATCTCCGTATCCCGAACATAACACACCATCACAACATATCATAAGCCATATCACAAAGATAACTCCATAAACGGAACCCGGCCCTATGGTGAGGTCTCGGAACCGTAACACAAAGATAACACCGTAGTATATCATAGTGCGCACGATCATATACCGGCCCGGATCCGGTGAAAGAGGTAACACGTAACGCACGAGCGATCGTAAGTAACCACACGCATATCGACATCATTACGTACTCAACCGAATGATCAAAACGAACCCTCTTTTTGAAAATCCGTAACCATAGTCAAATCAAGTTTTCTCCCGAATCTCGCTCGGGACATATCAAACCGAACTTCAGAAACCGTTGTTACGTATCAAAATCATGGGCATAAAATCCTTATTTCCAACTCGACAACTAAATAAATAATCATGCTTGGGATCGGAAAAGTGGTCGTATTAAATCCCTTTTTAAAAAAAATAGGTCATTTAAAACCAACGTAGAAGAGTCGCGGGGCCCACGGACGAGCGTCAACCCAATCCGGGCCCGCCTATAAAAATTTAAGTCCTTACTCGTCATGAAATCATTTGCGAAGAAATCAAAGAGATCCGAGCTCTCTCTTGAAAGTTACGGTCGTTCGTAGTTTCGAAATCGTTTAGGAACATATTTCTTTTGAAAACAAAACTCTTTTAAAAATATAACTGTTTTGCAACCTTAGAAATTTAATCATACACAAGACGTAAGGATCATAACTCGACCGCATTAAGGATACGAATATCAAGAAACATATAGGAATCGCTTACACAACATTTCAAACTCAATCATATCCAAGACATACGGACCATACTAAGGATGCCAACATCAAAGCAAATACGAATCACAAACATACTCGAAATTTACGAATGGAGTTACCCCAAGGCACAAATCATGTCATACCTTAATCCGTCTAAGACATGCCAAAAGAAAAGAAGGGTAAGCTTCACATACCTCACTTGCTTCCTAAGCTAATCCAAACGTAAGTCTCGTCTTCTCCAAAATCTACAACAACAACAATAGGCATTGAACATTAGCCATAAGCGTCGAAGAATTCAATTCCAAACCACTACTTTTTTTACAGAATTTTGGGCAGCACTTCCCCTATAACTTGGACGCCCCCGAGAATTTAACTCGGCCAAATCTTCAACAACAATACCAACAATCATTCCAACAACATCGATAAGTAATTTCAAACGCATTCTAACACTAACAAGTCATTTCCACATACTTCGACAACATTCCAATTATATTCAACTTAACTACATATTTCCAAACTAATATCAACGATCGCATATTCGAATAACCATTCAAACCTTTCAAACACAAATCAATAACATTTCCCACAATCCACAAAGTTGTTCAAAACAACCCAACCAAAACATAAGGCAACCCGAAACCTTCCAAGTCCAAGGAAGTATCAACAACGCATTTCTTTTCTTCCAAACTCATAAACCATACTAACAATTCACACATTGACAACATTATCTTCCACAAATTCATGAAACTATATTAAAATTTCTTAAGGTTCTAAATCAGCCCACCAACAATTACAACACCAACTTGGCACATCAAACTCTCATTTACATCATTGCATTCATGACGACAACAACCAAAACACACTAAATAAAACTTGTTCTTCACTCTCTTTCCACACTACACATGCACGGCCACCACACAACAATTACATATTCAACTTGAATCATTCAATACATTCATTCTCATCACATAATCCATAGCAACAACGACCAAAATACCAAGTAAAATCAATTCGCTATAAGCTACCAAAAACAGCCCCTATTCGGCCAACACCAACATACATCAATTCCATGATTTTTCATCCGTTTCTTCACACTACAACACATTCAAACATGCTAAATACAATTCATTCTTCATTCCTACACACTACTACATACACACGGCCAACACTTCTACATGCATAATTTCATAAATTTCTTTCATTTCCACATACCACAACATGTACAAACCATCCATAACATGTGAAAAGAGGATTAAAACTTACCTTCTTCAACATTTTCTTGTTCCCATGCTCCTCTAATTCCAAATGAAATTATATTCGTGACTATGCGCTGCCCGGACTTCGATTGGTACTTCATTACTTGAAATCTCACTCAAAATCCTCAATTGTTGTGATGTATATTTGCTCCCTTTGTTGCTGAATTTTCTGGAAATTTTTGGATGAAAAAAAATGAGATTTTAACCCTTAAAACGGACTGCTGAAGTCGGTTTTACTGTAGCAAGATCGTAGCGGCATCGTAGCGTGCCGCGGACTACCGTTTCTGCATCGACGACAGCTCAGTTTGTAACATCTATAATTCTCTACTCGATGTCCTATCAATGAACGGTTGGTTGCATTACAAACTAGACTCGACGAACTTCATTTTAGGACTTTGAACCACCTTAAAACTCCACATATACTATGAGATATGCGCTCCAAAGTTAACTAAAATCCGTCCCGCGTTTCTCAAATTTTCGTCGAACTTATTTTCTTCAATTTGCTCAATCCCGAAATATTCGAAATTCTCCATACATGATATTTATCACTTATTACACTAATAATGGCCATGTTCCCGTGTTTCAAAATATTCTTTCCCGATTACGACTTACGAGATCGTAATTCACCCTTTTTCTTCGTTGTTACGTACTTTCCATGGCTTGTGCCTTTCAAAAGATCTCATTACTACGATGAGGTACATGTCAAACTCATGCTCTGAAAACGCGGGGTATAACAGACACGTTATATGTTATGTATATGTATTCTGGAATATGATCAGTTGGTATCGGAGTCGGCGGTGGGGCAAACCTAATGGTGGGGCAAACCCAATGGTGAGGCAAAATTCCACATTGGTTTAGGCGAATCCCACATCGGTTAATGTCACCTTATATGATAAGTTATGATGTTATGATGTGTTACGGTATGTATGTGATGATTATTCGCTTAGGTCACCCAGTCCCATTATGGGCCGGATATGATACATGACATCGATATGCACGATTTGTATTTCAGGAGTAAGCATTTTGGTATTCTGATTATTATATTTGCCTTCTGTACCTCTGATGCACGGTTTGTGTTTCAGATACGAGCACTTTGGTATTCTGGTTATTATGCTCACCTTCTGTACTCCTTACTTCGGTTATGATCCCGTTTTCTGTATGCCATGCTTTACATGCTCAGTACATATTCCGTATTGACCCCCTTTCTTCGGGGGCTAAGTTTCATGCCGCGCAGGTATATGCAGATGAGTAGAAGATGTTCCAGCGGGATTGGCGAGCTCCATTTTCTCCCGGAGTGCTGCCGAGTCAGAGTGCTTATGTTATGATATCTGGAGTTATGTTAGAGACTTTGCAGACAGTGTCGTGTGTATGATATGTCAGTTTTGTAAGCGGCTATGTAAGCCGATGTATCATTATGCATTATGTTACGAACTTCATATGTTGGCAGATTTCATACGGTACTAGTTTTATTTGATTTGATAAAGATGAAAGGCATGTTTGTTTTCTGAAAAAAAAATTCATTATGTGCTTATGTCATGTTTTGCGGGCCCAGTATGATTATGAGTATTACGAAAGTCAGCGGGTTCGCTCGGCCCTAGGTAAGGGTCGGGTGCCCATCACACCCTATCGGATTAAGGGTGTGACAGACTTAGAGTTCCAAGTTAAAGATTGGGTATTCTTGAAAGTGTCACCAATGAAGGGTGTAATGAGATTTGGCAAAAAAGGGAAGCTTAGTCCCCGGTACATTGGGCCTTATGAGATTGTGCGCAGAGTCGGCCAAGTAGCTTACGAATTAGATCTACCTTCTGATTTGGAGTCAGTTCATCCAGTTTTCCATGTCTCGATGCTTCGTAAATGTGTTGGAGATCCTACTAGGATCGTACCAGTAAATGATGTTCTAGTGACAGAAAAGTTAATTTATGATGAAATACCCATTGCCATATTAGATAGGCAAGCACGGAGGCTTAGAAACAAGGAAGTGGTATCAGTTAAAGTTTTGTGGAGAAACAATAATCGAGAAGAGATGACATGGGAAGTGGAAGAAATCATGAAATCCAAATATCCGCACCTATTTCAGCCCCCGGAAGAGGGCCAAGATGAGACGTCAAGATCATAAGGTATGTATGTTTTCCTTTTATGCATTTGGGTCGTGTGTGGCCAAATTCTATTGCTATTATATTGTGGCCCTGTGAGGCATTGATATTGTGGGTTGTTGTGACAGGATGGTAGTGCCATATTATAGGGGAAACTCTGGCAAAATTTTCATAGAATTACCGAGTGCTTAAACATTCGAGGACGAATGTTCTTAAGGGGGGAAGAATGTTACACCTCCGAAAATTTTTTCGTTGATGCCCAGTGAATAGACTAGCGAAGAGTACGAAGCATATGGTGTTTCGATAAGTAAGAAATAGCATTTGACGACCTTAAGTAAGATTTCAAAGACATTCGATGTTAGACGAGAAAGATTGCCAAGAGAAGGCAAGGCTTACGATAAGTATCGGGAAGAATTTATGAGTAACGAGTTAGTGATGACTTAAAGATATTTTGAAGAAGAGTTATAACGTCCTTTAGATTGTTAATGAGGTAATAAACAAGTGTTAAGAAGGTTCCATAAGGATCGGAGATCAAACGAGTCGACGAGAACAAGTCTCGAAAAGCTGGACATTATACGGCCAAACATACTGGCCGTATAAAATTCACGGACCGTATGTCCAGCCGTAGGTTCAGGCCAGAATGGCACACCTCACTGGACCAAACATACGGTCCAGACATACGGCCAGTGAAAAATATACGGACCGTATGTTGGTCCGTATGTTCTGGTTGGGGCTGAATTGTGTTATTAAATAAGGATCCAAGTTTCATTTATTTCATTTCATCTTTCACTCCCCTTCTCTCTAAAACATCTCTCCACATTTCTCCCACAAGATTACAAGAGAAATTAGTGTTCAACTTCATCAAACCAAGTGAATCAAGTATAAGAAACTCATTAAAGTTCATCCAAAGCAAGAAATCCAAGTGAAGGAAAAACTAGGGTTTTGCTCAAGTGAGGTATTTGCACCCGAGGTTCACTCCTACACCATCTAAGGTAAGTTTTATGACATTCCCTTGTCACTTAAGGTATTTCAAAGTTGAAACACTTGGATTATATGAGGAAATAGGAAATAGGTCATGAATGTGTGAATAGTGTCACTTATGAGTAAATGTTTGGATTGAGTTATGATTCATGATACGTTATGAATATGATCATGCTATAAATGATATTGAGAGCATGGAATCGACATTGTATGTGAATGAACGTAATCGTATGATATGACCATGAATGTGGATGATTGGAAGTGAATTGGAAAGTAAGGACAATGTAGTTGAATAAAGACTATTGTGATGATATTGTGAATATTATTATTGATGTTTGGGAGTTGATATATGATATGGAGGAAGTCGTATAAATAAAGGAGATGCTGTCCGATTTTCTGTAGCTTTAGTCATGAATGCTAAGCTATCCATTCTCTAATATTAGTATGCACTCTAATGAAGGTAGAAACGTGAGCATTGAAGAAGCACGTGCAAGTGATAGCATAGTTGAACGGAAAGGTATGTAAGGCTAACCCTTCTTTCATAAGGCATG
This sequence comes from Lycium ferocissimum, assembly GCF_029784015.1. Classification (NCBI taxonomy): domain Eukaryota; kingdom Viridiplantae; phylum Streptophyta; class Magnoliopsida; order Solanales; family Solanaceae; genus Lycium; species Lycium ferocissimum. The sequence continues at coordinate 3,294 of NW_026718403.1, read as the reverse complement.
GTTCTTTGGCCAAACATCTAATCTTCTACAAGTCTATCATATCCCCTAAATGATTCTATCTCTAGAAAGTACAAAGCTTATGATTCTCGATATGATACGATAGTATTAAGTTCCTTATACGACGAGAAATCCTTAAAGGATAGATGTAATGAATGAAAATAGTAAAAAGGCTAAAGATGCTTATGAGCTTATATGTATGTGTGCCCATGTGTGGCTATTATAGAACCCCGAGCTTATATGGCCGGGTAGAATAAATACGAATATGTATATGTTTATGTATAAAACGCGCACACCACTGCAGTTGGGTACGGACAACACTGAGCCTTGGAAGGGCCAGGTATGTATGACACTGAGCCTTAGTAGGGCCAGGTATGTGAAACACCGAACCTTCATGGTCGGGTATGCTATATAAATGCTATGTAAAGGACATCAATATGGGTACGAATATGCTAAGTATATGTAAATGCCAAGTAAAGGCTATGCGTATGTAATGTATATGATATGAACATGAGTATGAATAGAAATATGAATACAAATACGGAAATGGATACAAAAGGTAAATGAGTACGGATATGGATGTATGTACACGGATACGCAATAGAAATGGAATGTCCCTATGGAAAGCAAGTAAGTGCTATGACGATGATACCATTATCTCCCATCTTATGCTATTTCATATGTTATCTATTATGCTTTCATATTGGTATTGATCATGCTTTACATACTCCGTACATTCTTCGTACTGACGTCCTTTTGTTTGTGGATGTTGCGTCATGCCCGCAGGTGGCCAGGGAGACAGACCTGATCCATAGCTATATTTCTCAGGGACTACATAGCGGAACTCCATTTCATTCGGAGCTGCAATTTCGTGGTATAGATTCTTTTATGTACATATGTATAGGCACGGCGGGGTCCTGTCCCGCCTATATGTTATGATATGACGTATCCTTCTTAGAGGCTCGTAGACATGTGTATATGGTTAGATATGTTTGGCCTTGTTGGCCTATGCTTTGGGATATTATTTTGATTGCCTTGTCGGCTTATGTACATTTATATGGGCCTAGTTGTTAATGATGATATAGATGTGTTGTTGCCCAAATGAGATTAGAATGATGATGAATGAAAAGCATGATTTAGCTATGTGGCTCACCTAGATGTGATGTGAAAATATGTTAAGAGGTGCCCGGGTGGGTTAGCACCGGGTGCCCGTCGCGGCCCTCCGGTTGGGTCGTGACATTCCCATGGCTTGTATGTTTCAAAACTTCATGGGAAGTCTCTGATACTCCATTAATACGGTGAAGTACGTAGCATGCTCATGCTCTGAAAGTGTGAGGTGTAACAATGCAGACCACATAAGACCTTCAACAAGGGTTTTATAGGAAAACCCTAATGTCTTCGTTCTCTCTCTTCATCATGATGCAAAAAATGGCAAAAATGCCATGCGATTTTTCTTTCTACAGACCCTGCGTGGTCTTTTCGGGTAAAATAATTAATGTTTCCCCTCTCTTTCCACTGCATCACCACCAAGAAGAGGTAAACCTTATCATCTTTCTCATTTTTTCATCTTTTCGGGTAAAACAATTAATGTTTCCCCTCTCTCTCCACCACATCACCACCAATAAGAGGTAAACCTTATCATCTTTCTCATTTTTTCTTCTTTTCTACGGTCAAAGAGGATGAACCGTTAACAGTTTTTGTCTGTTTGCACTCAATTTCTATTGGCTTTGGTTGAAACACATGGATTCAAGCTGAATCCCTCTGAAGACCAATTATCCCACATTGTTGTTGAGAGAAAAATTGGGGTTTTTGAAAGTCTATATAAAGGGACCCCTTTTTCATAACACACACAAGTTGACAATTTTCATAAAAAGAAAACTCCAAACTTGAAATTTAGCGAGTAACCGACTAGAATTGGACACTTGCATATTTTAAGCTTTTGAGAATGTTACATCTCACCTTCAAAAGAGCTAAGTACATCTCGAATCCTATGACATGCTGATAGTATGCTTGTAGAATGATAGCCTCTTTGAGTTTACAAGAGGTACAATCCATGACGAACCCTTGTCATGGGATTAAAAATCTTGTTAGAGATGTGATTCCATGTAAACAAAGGTTTAAGTTCATGTTTAGCAAGTATCGGAAGAATTGGAGGTTGAACGAATCGACAGGAACAAGCCTGGAAAAGGTGCAACTTGACGCCATATTGACGAACCGTCAACATGAAGGATGGCCATTAACGCCCACCATCAATCTACCACACAGAGGGTGGTCTCCAATAGCAACTCGACGGTTGCACATTGACGAACCGTCAATATATTGACGGTCCGTCAATGTGCACGTCGAAGTGAGGCGGTGGAAACCGACCACCATGAGTATAAATACCCCTCCTGTGTTATTTCCACCATGTTTCTCAAAGTCTAGAAGCATCATAACGTATGCATACATCTTTATATCGCTGTCGGAATGGTGTATCTCGGGTCTAAACCAGTACCAAGTACTAATTAACCCAATTGAGGTAAAATTCTTTCTCTATAATCAAAGAATTTAGTTAATTCGAAGTAATATTTGTTGGATTGTCGTGGGTTAAGTCCGATTGATCTAAAAGACAAAACACATCTCGTATTGAATGTTGTTGAGGAAATAATATGAATATTTACTTGGATTGATGCTTTTGGTGTTGGTTTTGTTGTTGTTGTAATCTTGGAAATGGAATAGAAATAGAGGGAATGTAGCCTCAATTTTCGTAAACCCAAATTAGTCTTATAATCCAACGAATATACTCTAATATATGAACAAGTTGAGGTCTAATTGAGGTTGCATGTTCCTATTTAGGGGCAAGGGAAGAGAAAGCCTTGGAATAAGTAATTACTTCAAGTAGCGGCTTGATAAGCAAGGTATGTAAGGTGTTTGCTATCTTCTTTCCATTGTCCCCATATCCTTACATTGGGACATTGTAAGCTAAGTGCGACAAGTTAAAGACAAAGCTATTTTAGGGTTCCTGTGGGTGTTTTCGTCTTCTCCGATTTCGTTTCTATGCACAAGTTGCCTATGAATTTAGTTTGGTATAAGAACATTATTGGAGAATAAGGATTAATTGACCAATATTGGATGACTAAGAGAGATTAAGAACTTAATTACTTCATCAGTGAGCCTAAGTGGCCGTGTGGGTCCCACTTGTGATTTGGCCAACTTTTATTGGCTAAAAACTTGGGTGGGACACATGTCCACTTTGTGGACTGCATTTATAAAGAAAAATGCTGATTCATAATTCAAATAGGATTCCATTTCAACATT
>NW_026718402.1:0-13086 GCF_029784015.1 Lycium ferocissimum | reverse complement strand
CAACCCCGTATGGGGCTCCGTATGGCTAGAAATGTACGTCATTAACGACTAGTTTAAAAAAGCGATAAGGTTAAGTTACTTCGGTCCGAACATAATCCCTTGAGCAAAATATGAAATTTATTCGGGGAGGGTCATTAGCGACTGGGAAGGAAAAAGGGGGAAATCATGTATAAGTAATGGGTATTGACGCTTAAAATTAAAACTTGATGGGGTATTTGAAAATATGGTCCATAAAAGGGTGTTTATGAAATATAATCAAAAAAGAAAGCTTAGCCCAAGAATTTTGGGACCTTATTGGGTTACCCGTAAAGTGGGCAAGATCGCCTTGAATTAGACCCCCATCCGAGGTAAGGGGAAAGGATCTAATGTTCCCTTATATTCGCATTTTACGTATTGGGAAAAAATTGGAAATGATTGGGAATGGTAAATTAAGGTTCAAATTTGGGATTCTATTTTGGGCTTTTAGGATGTTTAAAGAAATATTGACGGGGAATATTAAGGAAGGTTAAGGACATTGCAATGTATTGATTTTTTTTGGTTCATGGTTGGTAATAAAATTTTTAGATGGGAAAATTTTTAAAAGACAAGGGAAAAATTGGGAAGGGGAAAATGGTTTCATGAACCAAAAAAAAAAATATGGACTAAGTAGTTGGGCTCGGAAAGGGAAAAAAAAAAAATAATAAAAAACCCAAGGGCCCAAAGGGGGGCCCGGCCGGCCTTTGTTTGGACTAAGTTTAAGAGTTGGTCACATGATTAATCATGTGAACAACAAGTTAATATAAAGGGCCCAAATTTCGGGATAATTCTCTAGAATTTTAAAAGACTTGACAAAGAAGGAGAAAAAAAAAGAAAACAAAAAAAAAAAAAAAAAGGCATTCTACCGTTATTTTAGATTTCCCCCCTCAAAATCTTGATTCCAAAATTCGTTTTTTGGGTTTTCTTCCTAATTAAAGGGTCCCCCACAACGTGGTGCAATTATTTCAAGATAACCCGTTGGTTTTCGTTTGGATGAATTGGTGAAGTGAAGAAACTTAAAAGGAAGGTAAGAATTCATCTTTTCAAAATTATGTTTTAAAAGGTTTTTGTTTGGGGTTGTGGTATATGGAAATAAGTAGAAATTATGAGAATATGGAATTTTGATGGGAACATGAATGTATATTTTTGGGAATATGTGAAAAGGAAAAATTATGTTGATTTTTTATGTTTTTTTTAGTTGGTTTTATGATGGAATTTATTTTGGGAAAATGAAAGAGGATGAATTTGATGGAATAGGAAATGAAAAGGGTGGGCCGGAAGATGGAAAAGGGAATGGAAGAGAATTATTTTTGCCTAATAAGTTGGTTGTATTTTTTGTGAATTTTTGTAATGTAAATGAAGGAAAAATGACGTAAGTTTGCTTTGAAATGGAATTTTGAAATGTTTTTTTAAGTATGTTTTTACCCTTAAATAGATTAAGTTGTTAAGGTGTGAATTATGATGATTGTTGATAAATTTGGAAGAAAAATATGTTATGAATAGTATGTTAAAAACTAGAAGTTTTGGGAAATAAATTATGACTTTGGTGGAAAGTTGTATTTTTTTGTATAGCTTGGGGGTATATATTGTGAAATGATATGACATGCTTCCGAATGGATGGTAATGATTTTTTAATAATGAATGTAATTTATGAGGGTTGGGGGTTAAAATTGCAAGTTGAATGGAAATTATTGCATTATGTCGAAAGGTTGGTTAGTTATGTTATATTTTTTTGGTTGGGGTTATTGATGTTCTTGGTGTTGTTGTTGGGTTGTTGTTGATCTTTTGGGGGCCCGAGTTGAATGGGGGGTGTCGTATTTGGGGGGAAGTGCTCCCAAAAATTTGGGTAGCCAAATAAACCCAAAGATTGAAATTAAAAATGAATAGTAAGGGGGTAAAGATGACCATTTCCAATTTTTTAGAAACGGGATTTGTTTTTGGGGGCAATCGGAAGGGGAAAAAGGTATGTTAAAGCTCTCCCATTTCCTTTAGGCCGTCTTAGAGCTTAACCGACTTTGGCCCCGGGGGCCCCTTTTCCCCTGGGAATCCAAAAAAACCCCCTTTTTTCCATTCTTAATTGAACTAAATATTTTGCGAATAGTTAGAAAAAATTTTTTTAAACCCCTAAAACTTGTATAAATGCATTTGGGTTCCCCCCAATTATCCTTGAAAGTGACGTTATGAGTCAAACCATATGTAATTTACCCCCCAACCTCAATTAAGGAAAATTGCCTACTTTTTCCGATTTTTTTGTATTTACGATTTGTCTTGAGGGGCTTTCAAAGAATGTTTTAACAAATAAAAAAAAAATCATTTTGAATTTTCCCATAAACCCCCTATAAAATGTTTTAATATGCCCGACTCCGAATGTTCCGTCCGACAGCCCCTCCGTGATGCCCAAAAGGTACGTACTATGACCCGTCCGTTTTCCTTGATCCGATTTGTTTCCCATCCTCATCGGGGCCCCTGGGGAAAAAAATGTTATTTTTATTGCAGGGGGCCACTACCCCCCTTTCCGTGGATCCCCTCTTTTTTTCCCCCAGACCCCGGGGGGGATATGTTCTCGCGTACCCAGAGTTCGCCGCTTTTCCGTAAAAAGGGGGTATTACACGTATGGGTTAGGGTTTTTTAGTGCCGTCGTATATTCCGATATCCGATTATGTGTTTGGGGCGGGGCCACTTGGTATGTTATGATTTTTTTTAGATATTCTCTCTCAAGTATGATGTGTTTTGGCGGGACGGGGGCCCCTTTCCCTCTTCCCCGAGTCCCAAGGGGGGGCCGGCGATATGTTTTTTCAGTTTCCCGAGGTTTTCCCCGGTACCATTTTTGATTAGCTAGCATCTCGTTCGTTTTCCGCAATTCCGTTCGGATTTTGTTTTGTTTATTTTTTGTTTTTAAATTATTCGAAATTTTCCGTCGCCCCCCCTTTCTTCGGTTTGCGTTTCGTCCCCGGAGTCACGAGGGGTTTTGGGGAGCCGTTGCTTAGGTTATCTATTTTGGTTAAATGCCCCCCTTTTCCCATTTATTTTGGTAAAAGTTTTTCTTGCATATGTACGTATTTATTTTGGGTCCCCCGGGGCCTGCCCCGTCATAGATTATGTTTTGTTCCGCAGGGGTTTCCGTAGACAGGGGGGTTCGTATATTTTTTCGTGAGATGCGTACTTTTAGGGTTTATCAAAGGTTTTGGGGCCCGGTTTCCCGGCCTTCGTGGGGCATCCCCACTTGCCCTTTTTAAATAAACCCTCAACATTTTAATTTTTTTCAACCCGGGGAAAGGACGTAAAGGAAACCCGGGGCACGAGTCCCCCTACGGGAGTTGGGGTCGTGACAAAAGTGGATCCCGGGTTTTCCCGGAAAGTTCAGGCCGTGTCTAATGAGCCCCGTTTATGGGTGTGAAGCGCCCCACTTTATAAACGGGAACCGGGACATCTAGGAATTGTTGACCTTTTTTTTTCCGTCTTAGATCGTGCGATGAGCCAAGTCATAGGAAAAAAAAAAATTCCCTTGCGCAAGCTTTACATACGGGGAAAAAAAAGAAGTGGTGACAAAGCCCCAGAAAGGTTGAATATCTTGTTTTTTTGAAAAAGATCCCAAGACTAGGGGGATACGGTGATATTCTGGGGTAAAAGGGTATCGGCGTAGGGAATTTGGGTAACAAGAATTTGCAAAGGTGACTACCGAAGGTCAAAAAAATATTTTAATTTTACAAGAAAGGACGTGTTGGAATATCCCCGGGATCCGTAGGGCCTGGGTTCCCTCGTTTTGTAAAAAGGTCGTGGGGGAAAAGGGGGACGGATTATCCGACAAAGGGCCCAGAATCCGTCGAATTTGCGAAGGGGGGCGTGCTCGGGGGAGCAATTTTGGGAGGGGACCCCGGGAAGAAATTTAAAAAAAAAAAAAAAAAAAATTTTTAAAATTTGGGAATTTGGGGAAAAGAAAGTTAGATGCCCCAAGAATAACTATACACGGGATGAATTAGACAAGTTCTTTAAGGGAAAATGATAGTGGGGTTTTGCGATAAGAATAGGGACAAAAGAGTCGTAGGATGAATGTGGAGGTAAGCCCGGTGGGAAGAATACAAGAAATAAAGGGAAAATTTTGGGGGACCAAAAGGGAAAAAAGGGAGTAGTGAAGGGGCACCCCCTTTAAGTCGGGGCAAATTGGGAGGGGGAATTAAAGGGGGAAAAAGAAAGAAAAGGAATATCGTTTGGAGAATTAGGGAAAATTTTAAAAGCGATTAAAATTTTTGTGGGAGAAGGTGATGAGTCCCTATATATATGTATGCGTAGGATTTTTCCCCCGGGTGATTACTTTGGGCGGGGGTCCTAACGACAAAAGGTTGCAACTAACGGGGGGGCATCACGAAACGGAAATAAGGGAGAAAGTGAAAGGGAGAAGCAAATGTTACCGATTGGGCCCCAATTCGTTACAAAAAAAACCCTCGAAAGGTTCGGAGACGATATTTGGGAAAAAAATTTGAATTTAAAAATATTGGGGGTAAGGGAAGAAGTATTGGAAGGAAAAAGGATAAGGAATAGATCAAGGAAAGCCTTGAGTGGCCCACGGGAGGTAAAGGGGAAATTTGTGTGTAAGGGAAAGAGAAAAAAAGGGGGTAATCAAGCGAGGGGGAAAAAGCGACAAGGAAATTTCCAGGGGCTCAAAGGAGTAGTAAAAAGGGCCCAACCCCCGAACGCAATTCCCTATGCCATATTCCCCCGCCTCCCACTTCGATGAAACTCCCTTTTTACACCCGGTATTTTTGAATCTAATTTTGTTTCTATCCCTTTTACCCCAACTTCCCCACTCGGCGAAATCCGTTTGATACTTCGTACGATTGACTCCCCCCCGACTCAATGCCCCGGGGGCGTTGTCGGGGGCCCACTTTTATTAGGGGATTGTTCGACATGCCCCGTAAATCCCCCATTTTGGTCCCCCTAAGATAACCCCCGGGTTACGGTTTTTTGCCTCGTACCCCGTACTTGATTCCCGGATAGACTCCCTCCGAAAGTCCGTTTGGCCCTTTTGATCCCGACAAAATTCGTTTGCCTATATCCGTTTAAGAATTTAAATTCCCAGTAAAGAGATGTCAAGGAAGCGGAAAGGGTTTAAGGATGAAAGGGCCCCTTTTAAGTGCTTTTTAAAGGGTCAAAATGGGCAGAAAAAGAAGGGAAACCCCCGGAAAACCCCTGGTTTCCCCTTAAAACCAAAATTCGAGGACGAATGTTCTAAAGGGGGGGGGTTTATATCTCGCATTTTATGCGTATTTAAAAAAATTTGGGAAAAGATTCGGGAAAGGTAGGAATTAAGGTTTTTAATTGGATTTTACTTAGTGTGCAGGGATGTTACGCAAATAAAGGGAAAGGGTTTAAAGGGCATTCGAAAGTATTGATTTTGTTTGGTTCCCAAAATTGGTAATGAAATTTAGATGGGAAATATCGGAAAAAAACTAAAGGGGAAAATTTGGGAAAGTCGGAAAAAGGTTTCATGAACCACAAAAAAAATATGGACTATGTAGTTGCTTAAAAGGAAAAAAAAAAAAAAAAATAAGCCAAGCCCCCAAAAAGGGGGGCCGGCCATTGCCTTTGTTTGGACTAAGGGGGTTGTCACATGATTAATCATGTGACCAACAAAATTAAAATTAAAGGGGGCCAATTTTGGGTAATTCTCTGGGTTTTTAAAACTTGACAAAGAAGGAGAAAAACAAGAAAACAAGAAAAAAAAAAAAAGGCATTCCAACCCTAGGGGGAGATTTTACCCCCAAAAACTTGATTCCAAAATTCGTTTCTTGTGGTTTTCATGCTAATTCAAGGTCCCTCTACAACGTGGTGCAATTATTTCGGAAGATAACCCGTTGGTTTCGTCGTTTGGATGAATTGGGAAGTAAGAAACTTGAAAAAGGGAAGGGGAAGAATTCATCTTTTCTAATTATGTTTTGAAGGGTTTTTTTGTGTTGTGGTATATGGAAATAAATAGAAATTATGAGAATATGGGGAAATTTGCATGGTGAACATGAATGTATGTATGTGGCCGAATATGTGTAAAAAGGGAATTATGTTGAGTTTTAGTTGTATTTTAGTTGTGCTTATGATGGAAATTTTTTGGAAATGAAAGATGGTTTAATTTGATGGAATATGGAAAGTAGGGGGTGGGTGTGGGATGGAGAATCTGGAAAGAAATTTTTCTTTTCCCAATAAAATTTGGGTTTTATTGTTGTAATCCTTTGTAAGTAAAGAAGGAAAAATGACGAAGTTTATTTAAATGGAATTTAAGCTTTTGTTGTTTAAGTATGATTTTAAGGGCCCCATGATGATTAAGTTGTTAAGGTGGAATTAATTTTTGATAAATTTGGAAGATGGAAATATGTTAAGAATATGTATGTTAAATACTAGAAGATTTGGATAAATTATGACTTTTTGGGGGAAAGTTGTATATTTTGTATATTTTTGTATATATTGTAGAAATGATATGACATGCTTCCCAATGGCATGGTAATGATTTTGGTTAATAATAAGTAAGTATGATGGTGTTGGGTTGAACATGGGGTTTAATGGAAATTATTGCATTATGTCGAAAGGTTGGTTAGTTATGTTATATTGTGTTTGGGTTTCGGGTTTTGATGTTCTTGGGGTTGTTTTGGGTTGTTGTTGATCATTTTGGGCCAGTTAATCTCGGGGGGGTCGTATTTATAGGGGGAAATGCCCCCGAAATTTGGTGGGCCAAAAAGAAAAAAAAAGATTGAAAGTTAAAATTTGAAAGTAACCCCGGGAAAGATGACCATTTTGGGGGAAATTTTGACGAAACGGGGTTTGATTTTTTGGGAATCGTAAAAAGGGGAAAGGGATGTAAAGCTCTCCCATTTCTTCTATTGGGGGACGTTTAGATGCATTAGGCTTGACTTTTGGGCCCCAAAACCCCCATTCCCCGGGAAACCCCGTCCAAAAACGCCCCCTTTTCCCTTCTCGAATTGAACTAAATATTTTGCGAATAGTTAGAAAAAATTGTTTAAAACCCCTAAAACTTGTATAAATCTTTCCCATTGTCCTAATATCCTTGTAAAGGGCGTTTTTGAGTTTTAAATATGTAATTTTCGCCCCCCCACCTCAATTGAGAGGGGGCCTACTATTTTCCCTTTTTTTCTTTGTATTTTCGATTTGTCTTGACCCGGGTTTTTAAAAAAAATGTTTTAACCACTAAACAAAAATCATTTTTTAATATTCCCTCAAGCCCATGAAATGTTTTTGCCAACCCTTCCCACTCCGAATTTCCGTCCCCCAAGACCCTCCCTGATGTCCAAAGGTACGTACCATGACCCGTCCGATTTCATTGATCCCATTTTGTTATTTGAAAGCCTCTCGAGTCTCCCGGAAAATAAATGTTATTTTTATTGCATTAGTTTCTCACTACCCACTCGGGATGCCTCGGAGTTTTCCCCCGGAGGGCCCCCCCGGGGGTATGTTCTCAAGTGTACCCCGGGATTGTTCGCCCGCTCCGGGGGGGGGTATTAAAGTACATGGGGTTTCTTTTTTATGAGTGCCTTACGTATATTTTGATATTCCCATTATGGAGTGACGGGCCACTTGGTATGTTATGATTTGTTTCGGAAAATTCTACTTTTGGATGAGTGTTTTGGTGCGGGAGGGGGAACCCGGCCCTTTCCCCCACGAGTCCCATACGGGGCCGGCTTTTCAAGTTTTTTCATGCATTACGTATGATTTCCGGGACGCATTTTTGATTGCTAGGGATCTCGTTCGTTTTTCCGCACTTTTCGTTCCGAATTTAGTTTTGTTTATTACATTTTTCGCTTTACATATTCGACTTTTTCCCGTCCGACCCCTTTCAAAGCGTTTGTGCGCGGCGTGGGGACGACGGTTTGTGGAGCCGTTGCTTAGGTTATCTACCCCTTTTAAGTGCTCTTTGTCCGGAGCCGTATTTTGGTATAAGATTTTCTGCCGATAGTACGTATTTTTTTTTGGACGGCGGGTCCGTCCGTCATATGATTATGTTTTGTTCGTAGAGGTCCCTAGACATGTGGTGTGGGTTCCCTATATGTTTCGTGGGGATCCGTACGTTTAGAGTTTATCTATGTTTTGTGACGGCCTTATCGGCCTTCGTGCGCTGCCCACTTGTCCTTGTTAAGTTATGATCTCGTTTATCTTTAATATTTTGCTAATTTGGGAGGTACGTATGAGTGCCCAACAGGGCACGAGTCGCGGCTCACGAGTTAGGTGTGACAGTTCCCCATGCCTACTTCGCAAACACATTATGACCCTAAAATTCCCCGGGGGGGGCATTCGAGTAATAGAGGGGGTCGTCCTACGAACCACGTCCGCGGTCCTAACGTGGCGAAAAAGGGAAAAACGGGATAGAGATATGGCTCCCATTAAGGTCCCTTTTGGCAAAAGTGTAGTAAAACAAAGGCGACTTAAGAAGCTCAAAATGGCCCCGGGAAGTACCCCCCATTTGGTTCCCTCCACGGATAATTAGAATTACTTATTTGATTGTTTTGATTAATGCACGAGGTGTGCATAAAAAAAAAAAATTTCCCCGGAAAAAACCCTTGTGACCCTTTTATAGTTAATTGAACATTCGGGGACGAATGTTCTGGGGGGAGGATTTTCCCCTCATTTTGTGCGTAATGGGAAAAAAATTGGAAATAATTCAATGGTAAGAAATAAGATTTTTAATTGGTTTTCCTTAATGTGCATGTGATGTCTGGAAATATTGACGGGAAATTTTGGGGGAGGTTAAGGGAAAAATTGGGAACCCCTTAAAAATTACCCCTTAAATTTTTAAAACGATCCATCATCAAGGGGCCAAAAAAATAAAAAAATGAAAAATTTAAAAGGGCCCAAAGGGACTGGGGCCATGCCATCCTTGGCCCAACCCTGACAAAATTGTGACTAAATAATTATGAAGAGGAGTAAAACCAAAAAAATTAAAAAAAAAAAAATTGGAGAACTCTAAAAAGGAAGTTTTTTCGAAAAAGAAAAGGAAAAAAAAAAACCCCCAAAATTTTTCAATTTTTTTGATCCAAATATTCCTTTCTTGTTGTGTTTCCACTAATTCGAGGCTCCTCTACAACGTGGTCCCTTGTTTTAAATTACGTGTTCGTTTCATCGTTTCCCGCTTTTGGGTTAAGAGGGAAAATTTGAAGAAAAGGAAAAAGAATTCATCCCTTCTATCTATTTATTAAGGTTTGTTGGTGTTGTGGTATATGGAAATGAGTAGAAAATATAGAAATATAAAAGTTTTTTTGGGAAGTGCATGTGTGCAAGTGGGGTTTGAATGCCTTAGAGTGTAGTATGATTATGTTGTTTTATGTTGCTTTTAGGGGGGTTTTTGGAAATTTGTGTTTAAATGAAGGCAAACAAAAATGGAATGAATTTGGGAAAAAATGCTTTGGGCCGTGAGATTTTGGGTGATGAACCAATGCAAATTTATTTTGTTTAATATGTTAGTTGCGTTTTTTGTGATGTTTATAGCGTAAATAAAGGTTTAACGATTTAAGTTTGACATTGTTGCATTTTTAAAAGGGGAAAGTTTTTGGGAAAAAGTTGTTATGTAATTAGGGGAAATGTATTGTGTAAGTGCTAGTTGTGATTGTTGTTAATGAATTTGAGAGATGATAACATTTTAATATGTTCGTCGAAGAATGGAATTTTGGGGGTGAGTTATGGTTTGGGTGGAAAGTTTGTATATTTTGCAAATAATATGAAAAATTAAAATTTGCCCCCAAATGATGTTGGAATGATCTTGATGATTAATGAGTATGAAAATATCGATATTGGTTGGGAAATTTGGAAGTTAGTTTGGAATTTGTCGCTTTATGTGGAAAAAAACTAATTATGTTGGAAAGGCGATTCTAGTCGATAATTAATGTCTTGGTAGGGTTTGTTGTTGAAAATTCGCGGTTAAATTCTCGGGGGTTGTTGTCTTAGGGGGAATCCCGGAAAATTTTGTTAAAAGCTTAATTCAAAATGAATCCCCGCCGTATAGTTAACATATGGTAAATGTGCCCAAAGGGGTTTTGGACGAAAAGAGATTTGAGTTTTGGAAGCGTAAAAGGCGCAAAAGGTATGTAAAAGTTTCCCTGTTCTTTTGGCATGCCCTAGATGTAGTAGGTTTGGATTCGGCCCTGGGGGCAATCTACCCCTCGAAACCTTCTAAAACCCCTTTTCATTCTAGAATTGAATTGAATATTGGCGAATAGTTAAAAAATTTTTAAAACCCTTTCGAAACTTGTAAAAGCAACCCGCATCTTAATACCCTTAAAAGTAGCAAAGGGCTTAAATATGTAATGTATATCGCCACCTCCCCGACCGAGGTGGGTCCATTTTGTCCAAAATTTTTTTCCCCTTTCCCCCAATTGGGAATACTTTTAAATAAAAACTAGGGAAAACCTTTAGCTACTTTTTTTTAATTTTCAAAGTTTAAACCTTTTATAATTATTTTTTTAAATTATATGACCTACTCCGGGATTTGATTCTACTTGGAAAAGATTTTTTTAAACATTATTCGACGCCCAAAAGACAAGGTTTTTTTTGCCCAAACGTTCGTTATAAGACTTGCTATCCCGGGTCATGCCATCGAGTTCGTATATGTTTTATATTTCGAATGCAAAAAAAAACCCGGCCCTTTTTTTTGATAAAAACTTCGTGGCCTTTAAAAAATTTTGCTAGCCCCGTCCCAACTTTTTACGATAGGTCATTTGGATATTCCGTCCCTCCCCATATATTTTACTTTTCATATTGCATTTAGTTTTTCACTACTCCGTCGGGGTGCCTCAATCTTCCTTAACCCCCCCCGGCCGGGGTATGTTATCAAACATTTTTCTTTCCATTGTCGGGCCCCTTTTAGGGGGTTTTATGTACAGGGTTGTGGGATCCTTTTTTTAAAGTACACTTTGATATGTTATGAATGATATGGCCATCGAATGCTATGATATGTGACATTTCCCATATGTTCCGATATGTTGTGGGGCCAACCCCGGGGGGACCAAAAACCCCTTTTTTGAGTCCCATAATGGGGCCTAACATATTTTTTTTGACGGCTTTGCCTTTTTTTAGAGTAAGCCCCCGATATGGCCCCTTGCATTTATGTTCGTATCCTCCGGGTTTAAATGATTCCCTTTTCGTATTTTATGCTTTACATACCAAAACTATTTTCCCAGACCCCCATTTTTTTCGGGGGCGTTTCTCGGCCCCGGGGACACCCGGATGATAGAAGACATTTATAAATGTTCCCGGCCCGGGAGGGAAGCCCTTTTTTTTCCGGGGGCCCGGGGTCAAGTGTGTATGCTATATGTTCCCGGGTTTTTTGTTGAGACTTTTGCGGAGGCAGTTGGGGTTGACCCCCCTTTTGACGGGTCCTCAAGGCTTTTTCATTCCCTATTTTCAAAATTCCAATGCTTACGGATTCCGTCGATTTTAATTTTTTAAAAATATTTCCCAAAAAATTTGTTGTATTTATCATTTTTTTCCCATTAAGGTCCCAAAACTTAATGTAAGTAAAAGAGTCCGGGGGTTTGCTTGGCCCCAAACGGAAATCGGGCCCATCACACCTTAGCAAAATCGGGGTGTGACGGGTTTTGGGTTTTTTAAATGTTGATTGATAAGGGTTGAAAAAAGGGTTATAGGAGAACGTTGTTTTTATTTTTGGTTTTTTGGGTATCCGTGTTCATAAGGAAATGAGAGAAATTTCCCATTTCATTTGGGGAAATTTTTTATCGCTCGATATACACGATATACTAAGGATTTTCGGGTTTGTTATTGGTTTCCTCATTATAGGATTGGCATAAGCATTACGAAGAGTTTTTTTTGGATTTTATTGATGACTTGGGGATGTAATGGCTATCCCCTTTCCAAAGTAATGATTCTAAAATAAGGGATTTATCCCTTCTTAAAGAAAAGAAAATTGTTTAGAGTTGTCATAGAGGTGTAACGCTTCTAGATGTGGTATTATATCTTGGGATTTATTCGCTTCCCCAGTTCCCGTAGTGAAATTTGAAAAGAGACATATTGACGTCTTCATATGTTTTTGTTTTCACTTTATTTCCTTTTATATACCTATATTTTCTTTGGCTTGGCCACTTGGTCGTTGAGACATTTTCTTTGCTTTGGCCACTTGGTAAAGGGGTTTTTTTTTGGCCCACGGGTCGGGGAAAAATATTGCCGGGTTCCGGGTCCGGGAAAGGTTTGCCGCCCACGGGCCCCTGAGACAAATTTTCCCAGCCGGCCGGGTTAGAGATAGATTTCGGCCTTTTTCGGTTAGTGAGATTTTTTTGCCCGGGCACTTGGTCGGTTTAGATATATGATATTATTATATTTCATTTCATACGAGACAGTCGGGGGGACATTCCCACTTTTCTTTGGTCCAAATTTTTTGTTTTATTTGTTTCCCTTTTAAATTTTTTCTTTCCCTTTTCTTTAAAATTTTTTTTTTTTGTCTTTTCGGCCTTTTGCCGGGGGGCTAAATTCATGCCCCAGGTATAGATAGACAAACCGAGACCTTTCCCGGAAAAAGGGGAAGATCTCAAATTATGAGTAAACTCCCCCGGGGTTGCTAGGTCTTTTGGAGGGCCCCTTTTTTAATTATAGACTTGATGGGTAGGCCCGGGGCCCCATCTTGACCATGATTAAAGGTTTTTGGGTTTTTTACACCCCCTATCTTGAAGAGCACTTATCAAATTTGAAACATAAGTACGTTTGGGGTTGGGTTTAAAACCACTTTGGAATATAAGGAGCAAACATTATTAAGTATATTTAAAGAGTGAAGGTGTATATGGTATCCGGAAGGTTTTAAAGGGAAAAAAGCGGAAGAAAAGGAAAACGACTTTTGGGGAAAAAGGGTGGGAATGTTTGTGTTACATCTGCATTTCGACGTCGGAATATTTTAAGTCGGTTAAAAAACATGGACAAGGTTATCTTTCGACTTTGTGTTACGACAAATGGTTTAAAATTTTTTTGGGAAGGGAAAAATTAAGGAAAAATTTGGGACCAAAAAAGTATTAAGGGAAAAAAAATTTAAAAATTTAGAAATAAGAGGGGTGGGCCAAGGCCACATGGAAGCTT
>NW_026718401.1:0-13158 GCF_029784015.1 Lycium ferocissimum | reverse complement strand
AGGAGATTTCAGGGAAAAATTTTCCCCCATGTCATGGCCGAATAGGCCTTCCCTCATTTTCTTCATCTTTCTTTCTTTCTCCTTTCTCAATTTGTCTTGAATTTTCTAGAGATTTTCATGAATATTGCCCCTTTATATTATTAAATCACATGACCATGCACATGACTAATTAGCTTGGGCTTGGATCATTTTTCTTTAAATTCCAAGCATGGCCGGCCACCCTATGGATTGGGCCAAGCTTGCTCCTTATTTTTTTTTAATTTTCCAAGTCCAATTTCCTTAGCCCATACTTTGGTAATTCATGAAACTATTTTCCGACATTCCAATTTTGCCCTTAGTCTTTTCCGATATTTCCACATCTACATTTTCCATAGCCAACTTATGAACCAAACAAAATCAATACATTACAATGTCCTTAACCTTCCTTAATATTTCCGCGTCAATATTTCCTTAAACATCCCATGCACATTAAGTAGAATCCAATTGGAACCTCAATTCCTACCATTCCGACTTGTTTCCAATTTTTTCCGAATACGCATAAAATGCGAGGTGTAACAAAAGGTCAGGAGGGTATTTAGGGTAGAGCGAGAAGTTTTGTAGAGACTTTGAGTGACATGATGCTAGGAAATGGACGTGTATGTGGAAAGGAGTATGACAAGAGGACAAGAGGACCGTGTCTAAGATTGAACGTACTTTATATAAGTTGTACAAGGACAGTGATGCCACCTGTAAGTATTGCTATGCTAAGAATGAGACTAAGTAAGTATTGGATAAGAAGGTTAAAGGCTTAGCAAAAGCAAGGCAGCTGTGATATTTCGGTGTATACTACGGAAAATGTAACAATGGTTTAAGCCAATTACAAAAGGGAATTAGTGCTGAGGACGGACGAGGCACGGCTATGGTTGAACTAAGGATCTGTTTCGGTACCAGAGGTAAGACAAGAGAAGGGAAGACAAGGTAGAACATAAGGACTAACGAAAGAACCGCTAATATAAGGGAATCGGAGATACGAATAATTGTGTGGTAAGATAATCATAAGGGAATAAGAATTTTCATGGCCCTATGCTTTGAAGTTGTATGGCAACAATCTGAGGGATAGTAACTGTTATATCCCGTATATTGTACGTTTGGAAATTTCGAGGTCGTCGTGGAAAGTTAAGGACGGACCATTTTCAAAAATTATTTTAATGGACGAGTTGTTATAGGTATTATTTATGACTATTATTAGTATGAAAATATTGTGAGAAACTAAGGTGAAAAGAAAAGTTCGCAAAATGGGCCGTGGAAATAATGTGGAAGGCAAGGCAACATGGTAATATTAAAGAAAGTCGAGGGGCAAAACGGTAATTTCTCAAGGTGTTCAAGAAGGTTCTGAGGGCCAAAGTGTTTAAGAAAATTTATTAAGGGGCCATTTGGCCGTGCAATGTGTGTGTGTGTGTGGCTATGTGGGCCCTACTCTTTATGGCCATATGATAAAATATGAGGACCAAGCTGACAAAGGAAGAAACTTGGTCATCCTTATTAAATTTCAAGAAAATTCTAGAGAAATGAAGAGAGGGGATTATGTGTCCATATTCTTACTTTGAGGGACTTAATTATAAATAAGGAAAAGTTGTGGAAGACATGTATATATATGTGAGTCATCATTTTAATTGATGAAACTAGAAAGAAAGAAAGAAAGAAAGAAAAAAAAGAGAGAGAGAGAGAGAGAGGGTTCTGCCAAGTATGGCCATGAGGAGAAGTGATCACAAAATTATTTTCCCTTAGTTTTCCTACTAAATGGAAGGTCCTCTACAACATGGAGTGGTTGTTGGAACAAGCAAAGCATTTGTTGTGCAAGTTTGAAGTCTAGCCGAGTAAGGAGAAGTTAAGTAAGAGGTATGTATTCAATTCTTTTATGTGTTATGGATGCTTGGTGCATGTTGTAATATGTAAAAAGGGATGAAATTCATGAGAATATGGATGTTGTGTGTTGGCCGTGGGTATGCATGTTGTGGCCGTATGGTTGTTGCATGTTGTGGAAGACAATGAATTAATTGTTCTTAGTATTGGTTGTTGTCGTAATATATAGAAATAGATGAAAATTCATGAGAACTTGTTGGTAGTTGTTGTGGCCGAAAATGATGGAAGGTTGACAAGTTATGGTGAATTAATTCGTGCTTAATATTTTAGTTGTTGTGTTGCGGAATCCATGATGAAAAATGAAGGTTTGATGGCTTAAAATGAAGTTGTAGTCGTTATCGGAATATTAAAATAGTTAATGTGATATTGGCTTGAATTCTTACATTGCATGGAAAATGTTGTTAATGTAAATTGATATCATTGGATATTCTAGTTGTCGTCGTTATGAATTATGTGATGAAGATGGAAGGTTGTTGTTGAAGCTAGTATACATGAATGATGATGAATTGTATAGTTGTTGTGAATAGAAGGTTTCTAAAAGTAAAGTAATATGTTAATTGAGTTGTTAAAAGATTATGTGAATTGCATTTGCATTGAATTGAATTGAATTGAATTGAATATAGAAGTGTTGTTGGGATAAGTGCTAGTAATGTTGTTGGATTGGTCTTGAGTTGAATTTCTCGATTTGTTGATGTTGGTTTGGGCCTATATTCTCGACGGGTGTATTTACAGGGGAGATATGCCGAAATTTCGTAAACAAATGTTGATTCAAGATTTGGATTCTTAAGAATTTTAATTAACGTTTGCAACGGACCAAATTGTAGATTTTGGAAGATTTGAACCTGGAATTTGGAGTAGCATAAGGGTCGAAAAAGGTATGTAAGGCTTACCCTTTCTTTCTTTGGCATGTCCTAGTTGTGATAGGTTTGATTACGAGTCTCGGGATGGTCCTACTCTTGAAAATCCGAGTCCGAATGCGCCCTTTTCATTCAACACGATTGAATTAAATATTCTATGCTTTATGAGAAAGTCGATTTAACATCTAAAATTTTCATAAATGGATCCGAACTACCCTAAAACTATCATCGGCGGCTTCATAGGGCCTAATGTTCGTAAATTTACGTATGCCACCTCGACTCGACCCGAGGTGGGCTCGCAATCCCCGAGACCTACGTGTATGGCTCTATTTATCTTATTCCGTACGATAACTAAGGAAGAACCTTGGCTATTGTCCGAGTTTGTTATAAGTATCCGGTAACTCCTGATATGAGTGTTCGCTTGATTATTCGATAAGCGCTCCGATACCGCAATTTGACATAAGTATCCCCACTTTTGGTATAAGAATCCCGATATGGACATTCCGATTCGAGTACTACGATATGAACATTTCGATATATGTGCTCCGATACAAGTAATGTTAAAAGTACCGACATAAGTATTATGATATAAGCACCGAGATAAGTATTCCGTTCGAGTAATCCGCTATAAATATTTTGAAAAACGTTCGATCATTCCATCGAGTCCGGGTTTATGTATTTAGTTTCTCACTACTCGCTCGTGCATATATTATGACTTCGTTCGCCGGCACCCGGCCGGTTCCGTGATCGCGCGCATTATGACATATTCGGCGAAGATGATGTGTTACGGTTTTCGAGACCTCGCCATAGGGCCGTTACCGTTTATGGTGTTATGATGTGATATGGCATCTCGATATATTCGATGATTTTTTGTGTGTGATATTATGATGTGTTCGGAGATGTACGGAGATTTGAAAACTTCTCGAGTATGATGTGTCAGTGGCACCGGCGTCGGGGGTGACCACGTTCTCCCGAGCCTTATGCATGACTTTTATTTGCATTCTGCACATTTGTATTCCGCACAGGTTTGATCTGTCACTTCTGTATTGGTTTCTCTTACTCTGCATATCGTACATATGTTCTGTACATCTGGATCTGGTTACTTCGTCTCGCTATACTTCGTATATTTGATTCTCGATCATGATTCTGCGATCGTATTTTCCGCCTTCATACTCGCACATATTCCATCGACCCCTTTCTTCGGGGTCGCGTTTCATGCCACGCGAGTACACCTGTGATGATCAGAAGACTTTTGCTAGGGAGGAGTTTTAGCGAGGTTGGCGAGCTCCACTTCCTTCGGAGTATCGCCGAGTCGAGCATACCCGAGTTGTGATTTCTCGATTTGTGCTGCAGACTTTGCGCAGACGTAGTCGTGGGTCCGAGGTCCGTGTCTTGAGCGGCCCCGTTTGTTATGGTGGCTTTGAATGGCCTATATGTTTGTACATGTATGTATGTTCAAAGCGATGTACATTCCGCCTGCCTACGGATTTGATCTGATTTGTTTGTTGTGTTCGATACGCATGGCCGCCTAAGACGATGTCTGTTATCAGTTCCTTTGAAAGTCTTTCTGTACGCTTCATGTGATTTGATTTGGAAATTTGAAAGGAATATGTATGAAATTGGAGTCTGAGGGTTCGCTCGGCTCCGTATGTGGGGGTCGGTGCCCATCACACCGATTAAGATTAGGTGTGACAAAGAATAAAGGTGCAAGGAACGGAAACCTGAACTGGTAATGTTATAGCCCGTATTTCGTACGTTCGGACGTTGTGGGATAATGGTAAGAAATTAAGGACAAGACCATGTTCTAAAATAAATTTAGTGTCGGAGTCGTTGGGAATGTTATTTATGGATATTGGTATTGTGGAAATATTGAGAAAGGCTAAGGGCAAGAAGAGAAATTCGCAAAATGGGCCGTGGAAATAATGCGGAAGGCTAGGGACAAAATGGTAATATTGAGAAAAGTCGAGGGGTAAAATGGGAATTTCACATGAGTTTCATGAAAGTTCATGAAAGGGGCCATATTTGTATTTTAAGAAAATTCTAGAAAAAAAGAAAAGAAAGGAATTAAGTCATCTTTGGGAATTTAAAGAAAATTCAAGAAAATGGAAGAAATTTCTAGAAAAGAAGAAAGAAAGAAGGAGTCATGTGTTTATATTTTATTTGGAGGGACTTATTTATAAATATAGATAAGTGGAGGGGAAGAATTATAAGACCTTATATATATTCCCACAAGTTCATGAAATTGGAAGAGAAGAGAGAAAGAAGAAAGAACAAGGGGCCATGTTCGGCCACCTTGGAAAAAAGAAAGAAAAACCGAAAAAAAAAAGAAGAAGAAGAAGAAGAAGAGAGTTTTCAACTTGTTCTTTCTAGCCAAGCAATTCAATAAAGGGTTCTTGGTAAGGTGGAGTGATTTGTAGAGCAAGGAAAACACAACTTCATAAGTTGGAAATTCAAGCAAGTTGGAGAATCAAAGAAGGAGGTAAGAATTCATTCTCTTTATATGTTATGGATATTTTTGCATGTTGTAGTATACAAAAAGGAGTGAAATTCATGAGGAACATGAATATGGAGGTTGTGGCCGTGTGTGTTTGTTGTGGTGTGGGAAAGATTGAATTAGTTTTATGTAGTATGTTGCTTGTTGTTGTAATGTATAGAAAAATATAAAAATTCATGGAAATATGTGTGTAGTGTTGTAGCCGTGCATGTAGAGGCCTGGCCGAATATATGTTGTGTTGAGTAGATGTGGTGAATTGGTTCTATATGACATTTCAATTGTTGTTATGATAGATTTCATGATGCAAAACGTGGATTTAATGGTTAGCAATGAAGTTGTAATTGTTGGTGGATTATGGAAGAAGTTAGTGCAACACTAGCATGGTTTATGTAATTGTATGAATAATGTTAATAATGCATGGTTGTTGATATGGTTTATGAATCTAGAATAAGAGGAATGTGTGGTCAATACTTTTGTTGAAGTTGAGGGTTTCGGATGGCATTGGGTCATTTTGAATGTTGTAAGATTGTTAGAAAAGTTGTTGTAATTATTGTTGATAATGTGGCCGAGTTCCATTCTCGGGTTGTTGTTGTTGAATTGGGCCGAGTTAGAATCTCGGGGATGGCGCATTTACAGGGGAAGTGCTGCCGAAATTTCGGTAGCCAAGTTCATTTAAGAATCCAACTCTAAAGGCTTCTAATCAAGGCTTGGTAAATGGACCAAATTGTAGATTTCGGCGGATTTGCAACGCTAATTTGGAGAGGCAAGGAGTGGCAAGAGGTATGTAAGACCTTACTTTCTTTCTTTGGCATGTCCTAGACGTATAGGCTTGATTTCGCGCCTCGGGGACTTCCCTAACTCTAGAAATCCGAGATTGAAAAATAGTTACTATTCATTCAGTGGCATTGAACCAAAAGTGCTTGAATAGTGAAAGAAAGGTCGAAACACCCTAGGACTTGCAAGAATACAACTCGATCACCCTAAGACTTCCATAAGCAACATTATGAAATGTATTATACGTAAATTGTGTACGCCGCCTCATTCGACCGAGGCGGGCCCACTACTCCCAAATCCCTTCTTGTTGTTACATTAAGCTTATTTCCATGCTATAGCTAATAAAAGTTTTTGGTTATCCTTCCTACTATCAAATTAGTAGTTGTTTTAACTAAACCTTCGACCCCAACGCATGATTTTCTTCTCTAAAAGTTTACCGTTGTTTTTCCAAAAATACTCAATTTTTTCTTTAAAAAAAACCAAGCTTTATAACATCGAAAGTCCTACTAACTAAAACGACTACCATAGTTCTATGATGATAATAATGATGCCAGGAATAAGAAAGGTATATGACGATAATAGCCAAGGCTATGGTTTTCAATGGCTATGACGATGTCGAAAAAAATGAGAATGGTACTATGACGACTATGACGAGAATGATCTTATGGCTAAAGGTTCCAAAGTACATGAAATGCTACACTATGATTCTATTCCATGTTTATTCATAATGTTGACCTCCAATGATTGTCTCGCCTTACTACTAGTTCCTTCAAGGTGAGATAAAGCGCCCATGGTTATTTCATAATAAAATCGGAGGTTACCGACCTTACGTCACTCCGATAGCGTTATAGCTTTTCCTTGGGCTCCCATGCATCTTCGTTTATGTGATAATGTATATAATACCTGATATTGATGAATGTATGTGTATATATTGTATATGTGGGGAATGGGGAGGGCAACTGTGTCCACCTGATTCAGCTGGCTTATCATCCGGACGCGGGATGCCCGGACGCGGGATATGGGAGAGCCGTACGCGGCGTCTCGTTTGTGTGATATATATATATATATATGATATATTTGAGACAACTTGTTGGGGAGGGGGGAGAGCCGATGGATTCGGCGTCTGTACTGCAAGCAAAAAGTACCGTTTTCCGAAAAGTATCTGTTTTCTATGTACAAGAATAAAAACACCGTGTTCAAAAAAAGAAAAAAAGAAAGGAAGCTAGGCATGCATGGTATCCGCCCTCAGCGGCACGCACATGTACAGGCTTCTGTCAATCTATGATGTGCCTTATATTTCTACGCAGTTACCGTCCATATGTACGAGTTATCCTCTTATCATATCACGGATTTCATAATCCCATGGTATTGGTGTTCATATTTATGTTCCTGTTCGTATTATTGTTCATGTCTTACATACTCGGTACATTGCTCGTCGACCCCTCTTCTTCGGGGCTGCGTTCATGCCGCGCGGTGCACCCGACGGATCGAAGTTAATATAGAAGATGTTCCGGCGAAGTTGGCAAGCTCCATTTGGCCCGGGAGTGTAGCTTCTAGCCGGAGTACACGTGCCGAGGATTTCGATTACGGTTAGAGACTTTGCGGACGAGTCGTGGGTACCGAAGTCGGTCGCAAGGTGGCTCCACGCGAGCCAATGTGTGTCGGTTGTATTATGATATAAGTGTTATACAGTTATAAATTCGATTGGCTCGGAAAACAACAGAAAGAATATTTTAGTAAGCTTTGTCATGTATATTAGACTTAGAGGAAAAAAAATTTACGCATGGAATAAGAGTCAGAGGGTTCGCTCGGCCCTAGGTAAGGGTCGGGTGCCCATCACACCCTGATCAAGATCGGGGTGTGACAGGTAAGCTGTAGACCATCACCGCAGTGTATGACTAAGAGCAACAGGTAAAGGGAGGATAGCTAAAATTGCCATAATGGAGAGAAGGATTTGAGTAAAGAGTGAGATACTAGCTAAATTTCGGTCAAATATATGAAGGCAAAGAAGTGGAAGAAGTGGGTTGCAGGCAGTAGAGGGGTTAAGTAAGAATGAGAAGAGACTGACGTATGTCTTAAGGTAGGATTGAGCAACGGATAATCGAACCTTAAGGGGGAAATAACTGTTCCTAAGGAGAAAAGGATATTACACCCCGAGATTCCCGCACATTGGGATCTGTTGGAGTTATTGTCAATAAGATGTAAAGTCATAGGTGCTTGGGTTACGATTATGGGGGTCCGAGTTCGTGTGGCGGAACAATAGCCGGGAAGAGACGACTTGAGAAGCTGAAGAAGATATGAAGAAGAGATGTAATCGATGGATAAGATTATATGCCGTGGTAATAAAGGAAACCCCCCCGAGATCCTTAGAAGAACTTATGAGACCAGTTGAACATTCGAGGACGAATGTTCTAAAGGGGGGAAGGATGTTATATCCCATAATTTGTACGTTGGGACAATTTTGGGACAAGTCATACATAAGTATTATTGGCATGGAATATTAAGGGCAAGCTTGGAATTTGGAAATTTTCATTATGAATGACTTCTTGAAAAAGTCAAGTGGCCGTGGGAACCACCCATGGTTGGCCAATTATTTTAAGCCATGAAGATGTACATGTGTTCATCTTATATTTTGTAAGGGCTAAGTATGCACATGGACAAAGATGACAAGGCAAGACAAGTTATTCATCTTTGATAACTTGGGAAAACTCTAGAAATTTGGAGAAAAGAAAAAAAAAGAAAAAGAAAAGAAAAAGAGAGGCATGGCCGGTCATGTTCCTATATATATATATATGAGCCAAGACCAAACAAGACATTTCATCATCCATAAGCTCTAGAAAATTCAAGAGAAAGAAAGGAAGAGAGAGAGGTTCGGCCAAGGGGCTGGCCGAACTCAGTCCATGGAAAGTGAGAGGAAAAAAATAATTTCTTCAAGCTTTTCAACTAATTGGAGGGTCCTCTACAATGTGGGGTAGTTGTTGGAACAAGAAAACAATCCGTTCTTGCAAGTGTTGTCCTAGCCGAGAGGAAAACTAGTGCTAAGGTAAGGTTCAATCCTTTCTTGCATGTGTTATGGATGTTTGAGCATGTTGTAATGTGTTGAAATGAATAAAATTCGTGGAATGATGATGTTGATGTTGTGACCGTGAATATGGGCTGTTTGGTATAGCAAGGGATGAATCAATTTTATTTAGTATTTTGGGTTATTGTTGTTGTGGACTTTATGATGATAATGAGAGTTTAATGGCTCATGTTGAATGTGAAATTGTTGTGGGCTGTTTTGGAGATCAATATGATTTTAATATAGATTCTTGTGTTCATGAGAGTAATGATCGTTAGCATGCGGATTGTTGGTGTAGTTCATGAATTAGGAAGAATGAAATGTGTTGCCATTGCTCCTATGGAATATGGTAAGTTTCGGGTGGCATTACATGTGTTACATCCGGCAATTTTGCGTATTTGGAAAACTTGGAATTTACCTTGACTTGTAAGGAATGAGGTCAAGTTTGGATTTTTCTTAGTATGTGCATGTCGGTTATGGAAGTTTGAATGCGGAAGCAATGGAGAAGGCCTAAGGGAAAAATTGGAATTTTGAAAATTTGTTTCGGGAATTGCAAAATATGATTCATGAAGAATTGGGCCAAAAAAAAAAATGAAAAGTTGAGGCCCAAGAAGAGAGGGTGGCCGGCCATGTCTTGAGGCCCAAACCCATTAAGTTAGTCATGTGACTAACATGTGCTCAATATTATAAGAGAGGATAAGTCTTCATTTGATGAAGAACTTTCAAGAAATCACCAAAATCTTTGAGAGCAAAAATAAAAGGCCATTCGGCCGAACTACTTGGAGAAAAGAAAAAAAAATTTCAAGTCCTTTAGTTTTCATCCAAAAATCTCATCCTTCTTGAATTCTTGGCAAGTGCAAGACGCTCTTCGACGTGGTATAATTGGTTAAGCGAGGAAGCTACGTTTGCGGCGGGTTGAGATTTGGAGAAAAAGGTGAGATTTCTATGCTTTTGTGTTATGAAATGAATTTATACGTTATGATGGTCGGAATGGAATGAGAATTATGGGATTGTGGTGTGTGGTTGCATGGTGTGCATGTGTGTGAAAAGTGTATGTAGCCGTGTGTGTGTAATATTGTATATGTAAGGTGAGTTAAATTTTATGTTGTATTTTAGTGTAGTTGTGGTGAACTTTATGTTGGAAATGAAAGTTGAATGAATTTGGTTGAATTTGGAGAAGTGGGTGTTGGCCGTGTGGTACCTTGTGGAGAAATGAGGTTGAATTAATTTTGTTTAGTATGTTAATTATGTTGTTATGGTATTATGAAGTAAATAGAAGGTTTAATGAGTTAAGTTGGTGTTGAAGTTGGTTGTATGTTTGTTATGAGAAATTTATGTGATTTTATTATAGTTTATGTAATTATGGAAATGAATTGTAAGATGTAAGTTATGATGGTTGTTAATGGAATTGAAAGGCGAAAATATGTTATGGAAGGTTATGTTGAAAAATTAGAAGTGTTGGATGAATTATGGCTTGGGTGGAAAGTTGTATATTTCGCATATCTTGAGAATATATTGTAGAAATGTTATGAAATGATTCCGAATTATATTGTGATGACCTTGATTAGTAATGAATGAGAGCGTGTTGGTATTGATTTGAGGGTATGAAGTCGAAATGAGAATTTTTGTATTATGTCGGAAAGTAAACTAATTGTGTTATATTGTGATTTGTGGTGATTGTTATTGTTGTTGGTGTTGTTGTTGGGTTGTTGTTGGTTATTCGAGTTTGAGTCAAATTCTCGGAGTGTCACATTTATAGGGGAGGTGCTGCCGAAACTTCGGTAGCCAAGTATAAACCCAAGATTGAAATGTTAACTCTCATGAATAGTAACTGGTAAAGGTGACCATTTGCATTCTAGGCGAAACGGGATTGAAGATATAGCGAGCATAAGACTTCCATAAGGTATGTAACGCTTACCTATTCTTCATATGGCATGTCTTAGACCTACTAGGCCGAAAACAGAACCTCAGGATTAATTCTGCTCCTAGAAATTCGAGTTTGATTTTGAGCACTATTCGTTGACGCAATTGAATTACGAGCTTCTTACATTTGGTTATAAGAATGCTTAAACCTCCATAACTTCCGCAAATGTATCCGAAATGCTTCGAAACTCTCACGGGTGACTTTATGGATCTCAATGTTTGTAATTTATGTTCGTCGCCTCAACTTGACCCGAGGTGGGCCCGCAAGCCCCGAGACTTCCTTTACTTGATTTGTTTGGTTCGTTTCCGTATGATATGAAAGGAAAATGTTGGTCTATGATTCCAGGGTCCGTTAGAAATGTTCTGTAACATCATTTGAACGTTCCTCACTACCAATGGTACCAAATTTTCGAAGATTGACCCACGATGTATTTTTGAGAAAAAAAAAATGATAATTTAAAAGTCCGTAACTTTTGTATGTAAATTCTGACTAGCTTGATACTCATTTCAAGCCCTCTGAAGTTAATATATCTGTATACAAGATTATGCGTCAAGTCTTGGAACTTACTTTTAATATGCATATGGTTTCTGCACTACTCTGCTCGTGCCAATGATTATGATTTCGTTCGCCGGTACCCGGGCCGGTTCTGTGATCGTGCGCTGTGTGACACATTCGGCAGTATGATGTGTTACGGTTTCCGAGACCTCGCCATAGGGCCGGTTACCGTTTATGGTGTTATGATGTGATATGGCATCTGATCTGTTCTGATGATTTGATGTGTGTGACTTTGAGATGTGTTCGGAGATGTACGGAGATTTGAAAACTTCTGGAGTATTGTCACGACCCAACTCCGTAGGCCGCGACTCGTGCCCGAGTTGGACACTCATGCGTACCCTTACCCCACATAAGCGTAATAGCAAAATAAACATAAATAATAATCAAGGATATCATCGGGAGGACGCACGAGGCGAATATGACGCACGAAGGCCGATCAGGCCGTCATAAAGTATACATACAATCCCCGACGTACACGAACTTACAAAACATATACAGAACCCACTATACATGTCTACAGACCTCTACAGACTGAAAACATAAACATATGACGGGACAGGGCCCCGTCGTACCCCTGAAATCCGAATGTACATACATATCGAAAAAAGGTGTACCAAAATGTAAGCTCCGAACAAAGGAGCGCCGCGGTGATAGATGACCCAAGCGGGCGGATGCAGCAAGCGCGCGTGTACTGCGGGCATGAAACACGCCCCCCGCGCGAAGCAAGGGGGGTCGATACGAAAAATGTACCGAATATGTAAAAGCGAGGACTGTAATAACAAAATCAAAATCGGAACAGAATGTGCGGAGAATGAACAAAATGCATATATAATCAAAATACATGTCAGAAATCGTAAATAGTGTATGCAGAAAACGTATGCCAAAGTCGGCCCCGTTAGGGACTCGGAGGTCAGAGTGTGGTCGCCCCCGGACGCCGGCGCCACAAGCATAGCAGATCATAACATAACGGATGGCCATATCGAACATAATCATAACGAAGCGTACATGGCACAACATACACCGTAACCCATGTACGTATATATACCTGCCCCCTCACACCGGAGCACGGCGAACAATGCAGAGAAATACGCTTGAGAACATATCCTGGCCCGGGCTCGGTGGGGAAACATTGAGGCATCCACGAGTGGAGTAGTGAGAAACCAAATGCAATAAAAATACCATACAGATTTCCAGAGACTCAATAAGGCATAACAAATGACAAATCAAAGTAAGGGGATCGGACGGAATCATATTATGCGAATCTCGGATATCATGGTGCATTATGGAGAAATAACTTTTCTATGATCACTTTTCATGTTCCAAAATAGTTTATAAGACTTAAGGAATTATTTAAAACAATTTTCATTTAGTAGTTAAAATAGTAGTTAAAATGTTTCTTTAAAAAAAACCGCTCAAAACTAATCATAAACATAAAGGGGTAAAATCGGAATTTAGCGAGTCCTCCTCGGGACAACCGAGACGATGGGCTTGAATCATGTATATTAGGCGTATGGAATCACCTATATAGGTCCTAGGGACGATTCATAACTTTCTAAGCAATTTATGAACATCTACATAAACTTTTCATCAA